>NW_028278111.1:0-300000 GCF_059751315.1 Micrasema longulum
TCTCAGGACCCGGAGACAAAAGGATATTCTGTCAATTTCTCTCAGGGAAAGAAATAGTTCATAATTATTTTAAACACTTGGAAAAGTTGCAAATCGTGAAAAGGTGCAAAGTGGTAATTTTCTACAAGAGCAAATAAACATTCTTATCATATTGTTCTGGGTTATTAGCCGTGTATATATACTTCTTCTTGCTGAGTTTCAGACAGCGTTACAGTGTCCATCATCTGGGCTGATGTAGTTTTAGTGTCTTAGTGTTTAGTTTAGATAAGTTTAGTATATTATTTACGTAGGATTCATTGAATCACTTATAAACATCAAAAAATTACACCTATAGAATACAATTCATAAATTAAACTCAATAAACACAAATCTAATGCCAAGCTGTCTTGTCTTGCAAATATTCTTTGACTCTTTCTTTAAATTCTTTTGTTGGCAATGCTTGAATTTCAAGAGGTACCTTTTAATGCAGTTTGAGGCAAAAGAATTATAATTTTTTTGCAGTCTAGTAGTGGGCACAATTAGCATATCTTCATTTCTCGTGTTGAACCTATGAAAATCTCTGTTCCTCTTAAAATCATCTATATTTTTATGTACATAGATCAAGTTTTCATAAATATATTGACATTGGACTGTCAGTATATTGATTTCTTGAATCTTATCTCTAAGAGATTCTCTGGGATTCATATTATATATTGCTCGAACAGTTCTCTTCTGCAGCACAAAAACATATCTGCAGCATTTCCTCACAGCAGTATACCGTCAGACATAACGCTGTGGAAGTTACTGAAATAGACCATCCTAGCTGTTTCTACATCGGTAAAATGTCGAATCTTTTTAACAGCGTAAGCTGCAAAACTAAGCTACGCTCTAATTTTCTTGCCTCCTCTTTCACAGTAGCACCTGCTCGATTGTGGAATAATCTACCCACTAATGTTAGAGACGCCCCTTCTTTGTTTACATTTAAGTCAAGATTGAAATGTCACTATCCAAATATTTAGGTCGTTCCTTTACCCTTCTTCTTTCCTTCCCATCCCCTCTCCTCTCTTCATAGTATTGGGGTAATTTTTATTTTATTTATTTTGTTTATCTTTGTTTTTGATTGTGTATAAAATCGTAAGATTCAATATGCTCATATACAGGTAAACGTCGTTTTACGCCGGGGTTTTGTTCCGAGAGACACCGACGTAAAATGAACACAAATATAATGGAAGATTTAAGGTTAGGTTCCGTGTCAAAATTCTAAGAACAATCTAACATGTTTATTTAATACATATCCTATGTATATTATAAATAAATTAAGGATGTATTTAATAAATACAGTTTAAATTCGTTTAAAAAATAAATAATAATCTCTTGATATAAATAAAGAGTTTTTTTATAATAAATACTAACTCACCAGTTCGTTGGCACTAAATTAAATTCTCACACTTTTTTGAAAAAGCGTCCAATTTCATTTGCTTTGATTGTTGCTTCCTTTCTTGCAGAATCATATCATAAACTACAAATATTTGAATATTCTTTTAATTTTAATAATCATAAAATAAAAATATAATCAAACCTTTTTATTTTTCTTAAAAGCAAAACGAAAACTAACTCGGAAACAATTTTACACACACAAAAGGCTGCTCGCGTATACAGTAATAGAATAAAACAAAGTGTAAAAGTGTGTCTGCTATTAGAATCGCGGCGCCTACTGTCGTCTGGTGTCGGCCGAACTGGAGAATCCCACGCCGGCACTAACCGGCGTAATTGTAAACCGGCGTAAATCGAACCGGCGCAAACCGACGTTTACCTGTACTTGTAATTTTCTCAAACTGAACAGTTTGGGTAGGTAGAAAGAAATTGCCTTAAGGCAGTATGCCCGCCCCTATATGTATACAAAGTGTTAAATAAATAAATAATAAACAAGTCTGCTTGATAAACCTGCTATATGTGGACCCCATTAAAGGTCAGAATCTAATTTTATGCCTAAGAATATAGTAGTATCAACAACATACAGTTCTTTGTCTTTGAGTTTTACATTAAACATAGTTTGTTTGACTAATAAATCTTATACATTTAGTCTTTTTTTTCATTTAATAATAAAAGTGTATTGTGGTCCTATGAAAAATTTGTACCGTACCACAGTCGGCATCTTTCGGCGGTTTGTGTTGCATTGATTTCTGTGTTTATTTCTTCATACGACTTCACAAAAATATAATAACTAACTAATTAATTATGTCTAAATATAAACAATATTTTGAGTTTGTCCAATTTTTTGTAGACAAGGACTGGATTCAACTCCCTGGGAAAGCATTGAAGGAATTTATATGTTGGAATATGGGCAGAATGGTAAATGTTACAATGTAAAGTGGCCACTTAAACCAGCCAATGACAGGTCATAAGCCCTGTAGATGCCTAGACTTCTATATTACCTTATCTAAAATGTTCTTCATCTCTGTTGTAATATGTTAATATTAACAGCTCCCCAAGTAGTTAAATCCAGTTCTTGTCTACAAAAAATTGGGAAAACTCAAAATATTGTTAATAAATCCACCTGATCCACGAAGAAGTATAGAAATTGAAAAAAAAATTTTTTTCAGGCATTACCTAGTATGTAGGTGAAATAATTCAATTAAATGAATCTCACCCGCATAAATAAAGGTTTCAGCTCTTTAACTTCACAAACATCAACAGGTTAAAGAATTGAAGGAATATAGATGTTCAAATATGGGCAGAATGGTGAATGTTACACAGTGTGTAAAATGGCCACTTAAACCAGCCAATGACAGGTCATAAGCCCTTTAGATGCCTAGACTTTTATATTAACTTCTCTCAAATGTTCTTCATCTCTGTTGTAATATGTTAAATATAAACAGTTATTTTTTTGATACTTTGAATTATCTCCTTTGGTTTCTTGTTGTTGAACATGGTAAAAAAACTAATATGAATATTCCATTGTTCGTATATTGAATTTGATTTATAATTCTGTCAACTTCCTATTTGTAATATGGGCCCAAGTCACAACTTACTGAGTTGTTCATGTTCCAACTCACCAAATCCTCCGAACGACTAACTTACCAAGTCCAACTCACCGAGTTCCACAATGTTCCAACTCACCAAATCCTCCGAACGACTTACTTACCAAGTCCGACTCACCGAGTTCCACAATGTTCCAACTCACCAAATCCTCCGAATGACTTACCAAGTCCGACTCACCTAATTCTAAGATGTTCCAACTCACCAAATCCTACAAATGTCTCACAAAGAGTTCTAAAATAATCACACATGTAATTTAAAATGGCGTCTCTTCATGGAAAAGTCTATTTTCATGTACATTTTACTTTGTTATCTGTCGATTTTTTTATTTTTTGTAAATACAATAAAATTATCTTATGATTGTTGTGTTAATTCGTTGATTTGTTAATTTAATTCATAACTTTTCTTTTTTTTGGCTTAATTTAATAGTCTCTAAACAAATACTTCACACTTCAACACATCATTGGACGCACAGAGTGGCCTGAGAAGTGACGTCCAAAGGGAAAATGTTGGTGCCTTATATTGGAGGGGTATCTGAATCACCCCCATGTACGTTTTGCGATTTTCCAGTTATGATTTTTTTAATGAGTTTTTGAAAATTTCGACCGGATCGGTTTTTAATTATTTTTTAAAAATTAAATCGGTTCAGTTTTGAGTACAGATCCTAGGCGGTAAAATTACCCCGGTATTTTTCGGTAATTTTACCAGATTTTGGTAAAATACGGTAATTTTCGGTAAAAAGCGAACATGACGTACTAATTTTTATTTTTCGATGATATAACATATACGAGTAGCTTTGTTTTAGGACCATTACATGACATTGAAACCAGATTTAAATCTATCGGGTGGTTGTCGAGATTTATTTGTATGGGACGTTCAAGGTCATTCGGTATGTACTTTTTTCACTTTTAAAAAAATAAAAACGGCTATAAATTATTTGAAACTTAATAGTGGACATAGGACCCTTAGTAAATCTTCAAGTTTGTGACCTTGAACGACCACCGCTCATGCCGTCATTTTGAAAAAATAAGTTTTTTGTGCATAATTACGTCCCTGTAGATTTTGTAAAAAAAATATACTGAAGTCTGAGAAAATAAAATTGACTAAAAACCGTAATAATTTTTTTTCAAAATGACGGGCCCTATGTCCACCGATCCTGTTTAGTTTTAAAACATTTTAACCTTTTTTATAAAAAAAATACATACCGAATAACCTTGAACGTTCCATACTTATGATAGATCTCGGCAACCATCTGATAGATGCAAACCTGGTTTTCACTATCATGTAATGGTCCTAAAACAAAGCTACTCGTATATGTTATATCTTCGAAAAATAAAAATTAGTACGTCATGTTCGCTTTTTACCGAAAATTACCGTAAAATACCGTAAATTACGGATTTTTCCACGATTTTGGTAAAATTACGTAACTTTACATCCACAATTTTGAGGTGCGGAAAAGAGGACAACGAAACTTAGATATTGTCTATTTTAGTTAGGCATTATTCTATCCCAGTGAAGGAACATTATTCCGTATAAAAAAAGAATACAAACAATGTAAAAGTATAAATGAATAAAAGGTCTGACATGCAGTTGTCTTTTTCATACTAGGCAACGCCTGAAAATAAACTCAACACTATTTTGAGTTTGTAATTTTTTTGTAGATAAAGACTAGGGAATTATTGAGAATAACATATTACAACAAAGATGAAGAACATTTCAGAGAAGGCAACAACGAGAAACAAAATGGTTGTGTTCCCGTGAATAGTGTCACGGACTCACGGATCAGATGTCCGAGGTTCGAACCCCACTCTACCACAACTCGATTTCCATTTTCTAATAGTGGGTTTTTAAAAATTATTTTACAATAAACATAAGTGATAAAACAGAGTATTAAAAAATAAAGCACAATTACATAGCAATGAAATACATATTAATAGTAAAAATAGTAAACAAAAAATCCCACAAAGGCATGGCTTGTTCCCTGTTCGTGGGTATACAAGAAAATGTTAATGAATTTTTGCTCCTATATAAAATAATGGACAGTTATAATATTTTTGTATAGCATAAGAAAGAAAAAATAAAATATTCTGTAAAAGATAGTAAGGTATTTTTTTTATAGTAATAAAAAAAGGAAACAAAAATATTTTTTAAAAACACAACAAAAAATATTCCTTATTATTAAAGGGCAACAAAATAAATCATAGAAAAAAAGAGTTCATATCTTTAGTTTGAATCCAGGATAGTGCATGTTCTTTTTTGTTATTTACAAATCGTTGAAAATGGCCACCAAAATTGGAATAATTGATTAAATTATTGATTTTTCTTAATTTTTTTTTACATATTTATCATCATTCCTTGTCGTCGCATATTCTCACAACTTATGTAATCCGAAACAAAAATAATAATGTGTATGTCATAGAATTAAGAATGGTCCAGAAGGAGAGTAGAATCATATTTGAATGCATCGGACTGAGTCCGAAAAACCCTAGCTATGCCCCACTTTCGCCGCGCGCATTTATGATCTCGCCGCGTAATGTTGCACAATGGGAAAAATATATAATTATAACACAAAGGTAAGGTAAAAAAAGCAATCTGTTAATTTCTCTAAAATTTTATTGTGCACGAGAAAATATTGATTGAAACAACAGAGTTTATAAGTAAAGTGTTATTTTATAAGAGTAATTGAATTAATGAACTTTGAACTTAAAATATAAAACAAAATTTATTTGACATAAAACGGATATTTGTTTATCATGTTAAATAATATTTGATGTTTTAAATATAATGTCGGTCAAATAACCACCACAGAGTTGTTTAATCCGAGGTCCAATTTTCATTAGTTCTCTCATTATATGAGCAAAGTAGCGTAAAAAAATTTTCTACCCTGGCAACACTAACGAAATGTCCATTTTGATTTCTTAGACAATCTGACAGATGGAAAAATAATTCAATTTTTAAGTAATGTATTTGCTACTTACACATTCATTTGTTAATTACACATGAAATGTGATCCCATCCTGTTTCTTTAAGATCCTAGCAGTATTTCTACACTTTAAAAGGACACAACACGGCATAGTTGAATTCAAATCAGGAGTTGCGTACTGAGCGACGTCTACAAAGAAACTAATGGGTCAAAACGTAAAACTACTAATTTATGAGTAGTTTAGTCGCCTTCTGTTTGATGTGCGTATGCGGTTTCTGGACTATTCTTAATTCTATGGTATTTGTACATATTTATGTAATATTAACTAAATACAATAATTGATATCAAACTTTCGATTGTGCCCATTTGATCTATATATGAGTATATTCTCAAATCTAGCAATACCAAAGCATTGCCGGGCTCAGCTCGCATAATATACACGAGTTTTAAATTTGATTCTGTTAAAGTTGGGAGCACCTGTATAGATAACAACAGACAACGACTGTCAGTCTGACAGATAAAGATGCTCATAGCTGATTGGCTACCGGCCAACCAATAGGACGGTAGGGGAGGAGTCAACTCACCCCGAACAAAATACCTTCGCTGAAAGGTGTATAATAGTACCTACCCCTAAAGAAAAGGGGAGGAAAATATAAATTAAGTCATACGCTCTTGTCCGAGCAAATAAAAAAATCAGTTTCGAGAGAGCAAAATAATCAGATAATTCTAGTCGAATGTTTCCATCCGAAAAATCCAATTAAGTAGAGAAAAGTCAGCTTCTTAGTGTAGTGGTTGCGCGTTCGCCGACCATGCTTCAGGCCTCGGGTTCGATTCCTGGCAAGCTCGACATGAAATATGTTTAAATAAGATTAATGCGGAAGTCCAGTGTTTTTTTTTTATCAAACTAAGCCAAACTATTTTTATTTATCGTAGTATCATCGCTGTGATTTTGTAAAGTTTTGTAATTACTCCGCTCGTGACGTCACGAGTTGTCGTCGGTGAGTTGAGCTGACGTTTAAAAAGAGAACCCCGTAGGTACATATGAAAACACGCTAAACATTGCTTCCCGGAAACCGGAAATCTATCTCAGCACATAATTGAATGGCTATTCTAAACAGCTGCTGACCAGAACCTTTGATGTTTTAAATTAGGTAGGTACTGTATTTTTTGGACCATAAGACGCACTTTTATGCTTTGAAAATTCAACCAAAACGATGGTCCGATCGTCCGCGAAAAACGAAAGTTCATTTTTAAAAAAACGTATTTTTATTGCAATATTTTTAGTTTGTTCAAATGTTTGTTGACAGAAGACTCCCTAAGGATTTCACTCCTTAGGGAGTCATTAATATTAAAGTAATTAGATTTTAAACTTCTTAGATTTTCACGGCCGTTAAGATGCACAATAAGTTTCCTGGGTTATTATGCCGTGTGTCGTTCGTACTTTTTACCGACGTTTCGGATCGCGTGACAGCGTCCATCATCAGGGTCAACATCAACCCTGATGATGGACGCTGTAACGCGACCCGAAACGTCGGTAAAAAGTACGAATGACACACGGCATAATAACCCAGAAAAACTTATTCTGCTAATTAGATTTTTTTTAGATAAATATTTTTGCATTCCTATGATCTACCCATTTTCAACGAGTTGTAGATAAATAACTCACTATTAGAAAATGGGAATCAAGTTGGGGTAGAGTAAGGTTCGAACCACATACCTTTTATCCGTGAGTCCGAGACACTAACCACAGAACCACAAACCTCAACCCGATTCAAATTAATTTTTTTTTCATACGTTTTCGAAAAAAAAAAAATTGTTTATGAAAAATAAATATTTGAGTTCTAATGATTCATCCAAATATTAAATTTTGAGGGCCATTTTCAACGAGTTGTAAATAATTCACTATTAATAAAAGGGAATCAAGTTGACGTAGAGTGAGATTCGAAGCACAGACCTTTAATCCGTGAGTTTGAGACACTAGCCACGAGACCACAACCCGATTCACTTCGCCCTTCAATTAAATGTTCTATTTTTTACCGCGTGTAAGAAAACAATTTTTATATCAAATTTCACACAGTAAATTTCAATAAGGCACATCAGCTTCTGACCTGTCAAGTTTAATTTTATTAAAAAAGGGCCCTCATTCTGTTGACATTCGAAATCCGGATTTAAAATGTTGACCAATGGCAAACTAACCACGCCCACAGGAGGCAGCGTGGAGGGGGCATAAAGAGGGGAGATGAATCTCGACGTGAAACAAAAGATCAATTTAAATTCGAGCTGACTTCGGCACGTCGCGTACCGCGCGCGATTCTGTCAACCAACTTTACTATCGGAAAGTCTTATTTCTAAAAATGGAATTAACTCAGTTATTTTATATTTAAATTGATTAAATATCGATAGAAGACCGTAATGAAAAATACAAACTTCTAACGTGGTGTTTTTCGGCGGGAAAAATGTTCTGAATGACGTTTAAAATAGTGATAGTTGTGTTGTGCGAAAATTATTGTTGGACAATTAAAAAAATAATATCGATTTTTATCTATGGTTTTGGTACCTTAACTGTGTGTTTACGGCATTGGAAACCAAATAGAATTTATTAACAGTATATTTACTTATTGGAACCATGTTTTTTTTTGTTTTATTGTGTGATATTTAATACAGTGGTATTTTTTATTAAAAAGCGACTTTATTATGTGTTTGAAAAATTCCTATTAGTATTTGAACTTTTTTCGTGAAATTTTGGTAAGTTTTCTATTTATTTTTTTTTTTATTTTCAATATTGGGGTCTTGAATAAGTTTTCGTTCGACGCCTATCGGCTTCAATTCGTACGGCAGCCAAATTCCTTGCTATCGAGAATCCTTTTTTACGTTTGGCAACTTTCGTGTAATCTACTAATGATTCTGCAAGTTAATTTTGCATCTGACATGGGTCTGCATCGAATAAGTAATGCTTCACAGCGCACGGACGATTAGGATTCTAATCAAATTCTTCGTTTACGATTTAAGATAGATTTTAATAAGAGATAGAAACTAGAATACAAAGCGTCTCGCAGCTACATAACGCATTGACGGTAAAAAAGCTAGTCCTCATCACATAATATTACATATTACAGTGGACATCACCAGACGCCTCAAGGAGACCCTATCGCTAGCCGCCAGCACTTTCGTCTCTTTCCGCGCCAATCTCACGTCCCTTAGTTCCGCTGCATTAAGCCGAAAGATAATCATCGTCGGCCTTCCAGAACGGCGAGAAGCCCGCAGTGTGAAGAAGAGGCTACTTGGGTTTAAGGCTCTCCTGAGACATCGTCAGATCCACCGCCGTATCCTCAAGACGCTAGTTATGGGAGGCTGATGCCTCCTTTCTCAGACTTCAATGTTAGTTATGAAATTCATTTTCAAGTAATTTAAATAGATCAAGTCTAAGAAAGAATCGTGTGTTAGAAATACCACATTATAAAACGAGGCTAGCACAGAGACATGCATATTTTTTAGGACCAAAAATGTTTAATTATTTTTTTACTGATAATATTTCGTCAATCTCAAGCTTTCAAAGTTTTCCTTCTTTTAAAAAAAAGCAGTCTCCTGGATTCTAACAAAAGATACAAACTTTTTTTTCTATGAGTTATTTTGCCCTTTTAAGGGATATTTTTATGTTTTTTATACATTTTTTTCATATTTTAAATTTTTTTATTACTACAAAATAAAAAAAGTACCCTATAATCACTTACAGATTATTTTCCTTTTCTCTTCTTATATTAAACAAAAATATTATACCTGCCTATTTATTATAGGAGCAAAAAATTCATAAATACTTCTAGTATACCCACGAACAGGCCATGCCTTTGTGGGATTTTTTGTTTACTATTCTTACTGTCAATATGTATTTCATTGCCATGTAATTATTTTTTTTTTGAATACTCTGTTTTATCTCTTATGTATATTGTAAGAAAACAAAAAAAAATAATAAACAAAATTGTATTTCTTTAAAATTGTAAAAACGTCTAATATTCTCCTCTGGCTACTCTCAAAACTCAAATGTTGTGTTTTGAGTTTTAGTAAGGTGCCAGGATACACGCTCATATATGAATACGGGGATTACACAAGAGCTAAATAATCGATATTTCGTTTTGTTCGAGTATAAACTAGAGTTGTATTTATTTTATAAAATAAATAAGTACCACATAGATGTACAATATTGCAGTCTGCCTTTTTTGTGGCGTTTGGTAGACATAATTATTTTATAAATTCCCCAATCGTCAGACTACATCGGCTCGGAAACGAGTATGAGAAATTAATATGTTTAGTTTTCTAGTCAGTTTTTACATTTGAAATTCTTACAGCGATAAAATCAAAACAACTGACATTCACACAACTATTTAATTCTAGTTTGCTTACTAAGGTCAAAGCACCAGTAAATGACCACCCTCCAGTAAATGACCATTGGTTAATAAAACACAATATAATAAGAATTGCTACATGTGTCCAATCAAAAAACTTTTAACACTAGAAACTATGACAAAAGCAGTAGGCGGACACATCTTTTGGTAAGAAACAAATCTATCAGTTTTGAACTGTGAGTTGTCAAAAGGTGCGTCTTCCCGTTATTGTTCTGAGATTGATAGTGTTTTTATAAGGAAAGGTGTGGTAAGTGTTTTATTTGACGCTATTTCTTATGCAATTCTTTGAATATATCCATATTCTAATGTGTTGTTAGGGTGTTTTATAATGTTATGATGTAACTAAATCCGAGTATTATTTTTACTGGAGTAGTAGTGATCATTTACTGGTGATTCTGCTATTTTTTTGGAGTAAAATGAATTATAATTGTAATACTCGTATTTCAATAAAAAAATCAAATTACTAAGGCAAAATAATGAGTTTTTTATTGTTTTATTTTATTTTGTACGCTTAAATAATGAAATTTATACATTTGATGTGGATTTCACTACAAGCTGAACATTAAACGGCCATTCATTGGTGCTTTGACCCTATATACTTTAAAAAAAAAACAAATTTAATTGCTATTTATTAAATAAGTATCTGCATGTTAAATTGATACACCATAAACCGCTTGAATTTTAATTTTATATCTGTCACGTAAAAGCCCTCTGGGCGTATATAATTAATAAATAAATAAAATCTAAATAATTAACAAAACAATCAACTCCATGACAGATTTTCTATAGTCAACAATGTCTAAATAACTACAGAGATTATTAAAATTGTCACTACCTACATAATTTTTTTAATGCGCCTTGCTTACGTTTTCCAAAATTTTAGAAGGTGTTAAATTGAACCATGGTTTTTTTATTTAAAAAAATATCCTAGCCATTTAACCACAACCCTTGAGTTATTTTCCTTTCACAGAAGGCAAGCCTCTTTTACCTGCGCTGTGCTATTATTGGTTGAAATTTAAGGGTTGAAAGGTTTACTGACCAATAGGATTTCGTCACCTTACTAATGATATTTCGACCCTATTCACTAACAAGTTACATGAATCGTTTTTTTAAGTTCTCAGTTTCCAAGCGGATAAAAAATACAGTTCTGTGTGTAAAATACAACCAGAAACCTGGACGAGTACTTTCGACTCGATGGCTGCTCTTAGGTAAAAGTCCTGAATAAGGATATCATGTAAGGATAAGTCCATCGTTATGTATTAGTTGACGCGTTCGCCTACCATTATTAAGGTGCTTAGTTCGATTCCTGGGCAGCGATTATGATGGGAAGCTAAGGACGTCATACCTTCACCATGACGGTATAGTAAAAGATAAATTCTCTCTAGCGATTACGAAGATAGACTACCGACTTGCTTAGCGATCGTCTGTATTTATCTACCGATTGGATACAAAGCCGGCTCCTTTAACGTCTCGATACCTACACTCAGAAAGATAGTAAAACAGATGGAAAAAATATAATAACAAATTATTTTTTACAGTGGTAACTCTCTTCTGCCTAGATACTTTTATATGTTAATAGGGCAGAATCTAGCGACATTATTTTTTGCATCTAGCCGCTCGTTTTCAAAACTGACACTTTTTTCAGAATGTAATTCGACTTCAAAATTTAATTTCTAGCCTGTCTGCAAACATTTTGATGTACCTACTCAAAACATTTTTGAATTAACTAACTGGTAAAAGAAGAAGTATAAGAATTAGTAAATTGTTTTCAGACGTTTCCTAGAAGGTGAATTGGTTCAGCCAGAAGAATCTCACCCACATGATAAAGGTTTTAGCTCTTTTGAGAAGGAGTTGAGGAAAAGTGGACGTTTAAAATAGGCAGAATGATGAATGTTACACAGTGTGTAAAGTGGCCACTTAAACCAGCCAATGACAGCTCGTAAGCCCTGTAAATGCTTCGACTTCCTTATTCCCTTCTCAAAAATGATTTCCCTCTCTGTTGCAACAAATTAAGATCTAAATCCCTAGAGAGGAAATTCAGCCTGTCTGCAACCATTTGGACATACTCAAAACTTTGCTGGATTAATTTGACTTAATTACCAAATTATTAGTTTGTTTTTACGTTTGTTAAATTATTGTTGCGTTTTCGTCAAAATAGACAAAACAGTTTGCAATAAAAAGTGAAATAAAACATCTCATTTTGCACATTTTGACAAAAACGCAACAATTATATAAATATTAAACTTAACATTTTTTTATGCAACTTGCCCTTAATAAATATGTAAAATAAATGAAAATGACGTATAATATATAGATAACAAAGAAACAGGAAGCTACTGTATATTGTTAATTTGAACAATAATATTATCACATTTCCGCGTCCCCTATAAAATATGATACCTCTAAATATATTGGTCTTTTTAAAGATTGAACAATACACTTTTGTTTATTTATTTATCTTTTTGTACGTAATGTTATTTATACATTAGCGGGCTTATTGCCAAATGGCAATTTCTTCCAACCAACCAATAAAATAAAAGTTTTATTTTTATAATTTAAGTTACAGAACATATTCAATAAAAAAAAAATTAAAAAGCTAAAGATATATAAAAATAGAAATAATCGTATTTGTTTATAAATTACCTTAAATCAAAACTATTACTCAATGGGAAAAAGAAAAAAAGAGGAAAGCGGAAAAAGGAAAGGAAGAGAGATTAAGGAAGAGAAAGGAGATGTTTCTTCAGACGAGATTTAAACAGAGATAATGAAGTAACATCTTTGATGGTGGATGGGAGATGATTCCACAGTCGAGCCGCATGGACACTATATGAGTAAGAGAAGAAAGAGGAATTGTGGATGGGTATTAAGAGAGTGCCTTGAGAATTAGAACGAAGAGGTAAACCGTGAACTGATAAGCGTTGAAATTTTTCACGCAGGTATATAGGAGCGTCAGGACTATGAAGTACATTGAACAGAAGTGAGTGATAGTCTCTCGCTGTCTGATTTTAAGCCATTTCAGTTGCCTACGATAGTCAGAAATGTGATCATATTTCCTAAGACCAAAAATGTACCTTATGCATGTATTCTGAAGTCGTTCAAGTTTATCGAGTTGCTCACAGCTTAAATCAGTCATGGAAACATCAGCGTAATCTAGAATGGGTAGTAGTAATGCTTGTACAAGGGTGCATTTAGTATTAATGGGTAAGAATTTTTGCAACCTTCTAAGTGAGTGAAGACTGAAAAATATTTTGCGGCTTAATTCATTAGTATGAGCTCGCCAGCAGAGATGTTCACCCATTTGTACTCCTAGATTTTTTACGGATCCGTCTTAGATGTAACTCAGGGTCGTTGTATAAGGAAGTTATGTAAGGTATCTTCATACTCATATTCAGTCATCATGGCGCATAAGGCATTGCAATGATATTCTAATCGCGCTAACCTTGTGTTGTCGATAGTGTTGTCACTACAATGCAGATGTATCTCTGCTTGGGCTCCGATTACAGCAAGGATAACATTTTTTGTTTTAAAATCCAGTACAATTATGCAAATTTTACTTTCCAAATCCGGTGTGAAAATGTACATTTGAAGATTACAAAAAAATACAACTTCGTCATTTAAAAAAATAAGAAAGATATATCAAGTCTAGTAAGGATCACATCCACACAAATATTTATCAAAGGGAGTGAACTTTGTGAAACTCATAAATTCGCCGGTGGCGATTGGTTTTGTGAATGGAGGATCGCGGGTTTAGGAAGACAAATTCGTGTGAACTCTTTCAAATTTCATTTTTTTATTTATTTATCGATTCTCCACGAACAAATCGTTGCAACGACCTATAAAATTATTTTAAGTGTATTTTTTGTCAGTAATACCTTAGTAAGTAAATAATTTAAATTATTCAAATTAAAAAAATAATATATTTGCGTTTTTATGATTTACCCAAATATTTAGATTTTGTAGCCATTTCCAACGAGTTATAAATAACTAACCATTTAGAAATGGGAATAAAGTTGGGGTGGAGTGGGGTTCCAACCTCGGACCTTTGATCCGTGAGTCTGCAACACTAGCCATAGGAACACAAACCGATGCTTTGTTTTTTATTTAATTTTTTTAATGGCGCGATTTTGAAAAAACGGCGTTTCAAAATAGCAAAATCGTGCGATTTTCTTACTTTTTATCAATATTTCACGTCCACCCGGCCAAGAATAGAACCCAGGACCTCAAGATTGGTGGGCGAACGCGCCGGCCATAACACAACGAGGCGTACTTATCTCCACTCGAATTACAAATTCAGGATTTTAACCTGCGAGCAGCCATCGAGTCAAAAACTCTCGTCCAAAGTTCTGGTTCTATGTCACACAGGACTGTAGGTATTCTTCATCTGCCTGGACACAGATTTTGCATAATAATGGTAGCCAAATAACCCCGTCCGTTGCATTGATTTGTATTTCTATATTTTCTTACAATGTCCCCTTTCGTGATCAAATATAAAACATAATTAAAATATATTTCCTCATTGTGATTATTGACAGTTACAGCCGGGACATTCCGATATTAGATTCATCCCTTGAGATAAAGGGGCCTTTACAATGTACAGGTATCTTTTTAAATTATGTGGGGCTTAAAACACCTTTGTCAGAGCAAGGTACATGTGGGTATTATTGCTATTTTTAAAAATATTTTATAAGCATGTAACGAAAATAGCGTTGAGTTTTTAATAAATGCTATTGCTAAATATCCGAATAATATTTTTATTTTCTGTCCGCACTTCGTGGTGCAAAAGGCACTACATTGACACTCGAATTGCAGCGTATCTAGATCATTTTTGTTAGATAGAAGGTAAGGTGATCAGTTCTACGTCTTAGGCGCCAGGCCAAGAATATTGAAATATTGCAGCGTAGAACCACCTTTAAAACCAATATTTCACGTCCACGAGTGAATGTGAAATATAGGTTTTTGTGTTTTTTGTACTTCAATATTATATTGTTCCTGGACTAGCACCTGGGCACCGATTCCAATGGGAAGTTAAGTTTTATCTTCAAAGAAATATTAAGTTTTCTGTATGACAAGCAGAATACGCGTACATTTTTTCTTCTAAACATGTTCATTTATAGGTTACCGACGAAGATGCTTTAAATGTTCACGCAAATAGACTCATTTTCGTACACAAATATCGGTTTTTCTTTATAGACAGTCGAAGATAACTCTGTTAACTTCCCATTGTAATCGGGGCCCTGGGCCCAATGGGAAGTTATAATTTATCTTAAATTTTATCTACAAAGTAAATTATGTTTTCTGGATGAAAAATAGAATATGTTTACATTTTTTTTTCTAAACATGTTCAATTACCGAGTACCGACGAAGATACTTTGAATTTTCATACAAATAAACACACTTTCGCACATAAATATCGATAGTAGTTTATACCGTCTCAGTATAATATACTGATGAAGATAGCCGTTTATAATCGCAGCCCTGGAGTGGGCGCTTTCATTATTCATCCATACAATAAATTTAACTTTTACGTATTTTGGAGGAAATGTGGATGTTCAAACATGGGCAGAATGGCAAATGTTACACAGTGTGTAAGTGGCCACTTAAACCAGCCAATGACAGGTCAAAGGCCTGTAAATGCCTAGACTTCCATATTCCCTTCTCAAAAATGTTTTCCGTCTCTGTTGAAATAAATTTAAACACGTACAATGTTGAAATAAATTTAAACACGTACAACTCCCCTAGGAGGAAATCCAGCCAGTCAGCAATGCATTTGGACATAATCAAATATTTTTTTTGCTTTAATAATTAGCAAATTCTTTTAAACTTTATGTTATAAACGATATTTCCTATTAGCATATGTTAATGTTGATGCTATCAACATTTAATTATGATTTCACGGCGCTAATCTATTACATTGTTGTAAGACACTACCCCCGAGAATAGATCCGAAGAGAAAGATTGATCAATCAATATTTTTACTGTCGAATTGATCGTTGTCTATGTCGCACTGTTTGCAAATCCACAGGTTTTGTTTGACGGACAGTTTCGAGTTTGAAAAGGGTCAAAAGAAATCCGTTCCTTAATATGCAATAACGATTTTATTATTATTTTACCCGCATTTCAATTGTCCCTAAATACTAAAGGTCGTAGGGATTGTCTCAGAATCGGTCATCGTTGTTAAAAATGTTTTTTTATCGACAGATTTGAAAATATAGTACCATAAATTATTATTTACTTCAACACTTTATTCAGTTTACATACATATGCACAAGGGCGGGTATGTCGCACCTTTAGAAAAAAAACGACTTAACTCAAAACTAATTATTATTATTATTATGATTAACTTATATGGCGCCATTTTCGTAATATATACCTCAAGGCCTCAAGGGCGCTTAACATGGTGATTCTATAGATAAATAAATTTAATTGAAGCTTTAAATCTGTAATTTAATTGAACAATTTATTTTGCAATGTTTGACTATGTCCAAATGATTGCAGACTGGCTGCAAGCATTTGGACATAATCAAACATTGAAAAACCTGGTAAAAGAAGAAGTATAAAAATTAGAAAATCGTTTTCAGGCGTTGCCTAGTAGGTGATTTGGTTCAGCCGTATGAATCTCACCCGCGTGATAAAGGTTTCAGCCCTTTTACTTCACAAAAGTCAACAGATGGAAGAGTTGAGGAAATGTGGATGTTCAAACATGGGCAGAATGGTGAATGTTACACAGTGTGTAAAGTGGTCACTTAAACCAGCCAATGACAGGTCATAAGCCCTGTAAATGCCTAGACTTCCATATTCCCTTCTCAAAAATGTTTTCCCTCTCTGTTGAAATAAATTTAAATAATTTATTTTGCTTCACATGCTACGGATTTATTCAAATGATTTAGAAAATAAGTAGGTTTTAAGTTTCTTTCCGAAATATCACTTCACTTTCACAGCCTCGCACCTCTGCTGGGAGAGCATTCATGCCATAGGGCCTGCGACCGCAAATGCGCGTTCACTAAATTTAGTGCGCTGTTCGCGTAGAGGTCTAATAACTTTTCCTCTCGCCGTAGACGTAGCTGATCTAAGCGTAAGACGTCTGTCAGCTAGTTCGTCTGGAATGCGTTCCCTTAGATATTCCGGAGCAGAGTTGTGCATTAAGGAATTAAAAACAAACAGCTTGTTAAATGACCTACCAGGTAACGAGAAATAATATTATTTTAAAACAAGCTTACTCAGAAATAAATCTCTCTTCCGCAAACGTGATTTAAATACAACAATAAAACGCTAACCTTTGTAAAGCATAACAGCTAAATTTTCGCTTAGTTGCAAATAATTCATAACAACTTTTAAAAGAAACATATACATATTATATTACAGGCTTGGCAAACTTTTCGTATGAAGGGTCGCATTAGGAATTAAAACCGGTGGACAGCAAGTAAAATACTATTCCGAGCAAGTAAAATATATTATAATAAAATAACTGTTCCATACTCCTCATTTATTTATTTACGTACATTATAGTTCTTAAAATGTAACATGATTAGAATGACAGTTGTCAGAAAAAGTGACGACATAACTTTGTAGTAACGTCAAAGAAGTTATTGACACACGAAAAACATTTGTATCTGGCGTGGAAATTATTTTGTTTAATACAATGCTTAAAACATAAATCAACATTAATATGTCAAATCAGCTTTAAACTAAAATAAACCTATTATTATTAAGGATAACTTATATAGCGCCATTTTCGTAACAAAATACCTCAAGGGCGCTTTACATAGTGATTCTTTTAAATTTGTAATTTAATGAAAATAATTTATTTTGTTGTCACATGCTACGGATTTATTCAAATGATTTAGAGAACAAGTGGGTTTTAAGTTTTTTCCGAAAAATCTCTTCACTTTCACAGCCTCGCACCTCTGCTGGGAGAGCATTTCATGCCATAGGGCCTGCGACCGCAAATGCGCGTTCACTAAATTAGTGCGCTGTTTGCGTAGAGGTAAATAACTTTTCCTCTCGCCTAAGACGTAGCTGGATCTAAGCGTTAGACGCCTGTCAGCTAGTTCATCTGAAATGCATAGTTCCTTTAGATATTCCGGAGCAGATTAACGACGTTCTTACAAGGTTACATCATTTTGCAAAAACGTTGGAGATGGGACGAATTGATCAATGTAAATTGATCGAATAAAAAAAAAATATATTTGATGTTGTTTATGAAAAAAGTATAAATGTCTCATTTTTTGGTGAATAATTGTGTTAAACACACTATAATAGCCTTGTTTTTGCGTTTTTTATATCAATTTTTGAAAACAGAGTTTCATGATTGCATGAAATAACTGATAAAATCGATTTGGTCAGTGATCAGTAATTTTCCATCACTAATGAAATTAGTTGACAGCTGTCATTTTAATCAAGCTATATTTTAAGGACTATAGTTTATTGGACATATTTTAGACATAAGTCCCAACTCCATGGGATTTGTTGAGATGGACGAGCAATTAGTTGACACAGACACATAAGTAAATCACCACAAATATAGGAAAAGGAAAACCGCACGTAAATAGGTAAGCCGTTAAGAAGAAGTTCAGTGACATCACACGTACAGAAAATTATATATGTATAAAGATGATGAATAATAAATTTATAATTCATAGTTATATTTTTTGTTTAAAAGGCAGGAAAAACAGTTTTTTTCAGAAATACGATTATAGCTCGCGTGCTTTTATGTAAAATGATATGAAATTTTTGAATAATATTGTGTTTTTAGTATGTATTTTAATTTGTTTTTATATATTTTTTAAATTTTTAATTGTATTTTTATATTTGTAAATTGTTTATACTCGTGTATATGTAAAAGCGCTTTGGGTGTTAGAAAACAAATAAAATGCGAATCGGGCCGCATGCGATCCGCGGGCCGCAGTTTGCCCAGACCTGCATTAATATGGTGTATTGTTATAAGCACCGCTGACACTTAATAATTTATAATAACGTATCATTCATCTGCCTACTTCTATATGTATCAAACACATAATTAGTTAGTATAGATTGAGTGCGAAGTTCAAATTTAATAATAAACATTGCGTGCTAAGTGCAAAATTTTATTTGTCATTTTCGGTGACTCAAATTTCAAGTGAATTTGTTTAGCTAATTGCAACGATGGAAAGTAAGTGAAATTTTTATTTATTTAAAAAAATCATTGAAAAACCCCTACGGGTTACACACATTTAACAAAATATTTTTACTTTTAAAATTCACATTCTACCGTAATAATAATATTTTTAACATCTTTTGTAAAGGTTGTCTGGTCTTTTGTTTAGTTTTGTCTGGTAGTTTATTGTATTATTTCAGTCCGTGGTTTATTAGTCTCGATTGTCCTTTTCTCGTTTTAAAGGGTTGTGTATGATATTTTTCTGATATTCTCGTATTATGTTCATTTTTACTACAGTTTTTTCAAGTTTTAATTATTCGTCTACAATTACATCAGTGTATGAATAAATTTAAAGGATTCTAGTTTGAAGAGTTTAGTTACATTTAATTGTTTAGTTTGTTTAAAAAGTTCTTTAGTTGCTGTTAGATAGGGTAGGTCATATACTAACTTTAATATATTTTTTAATGATTTTTATTTTGTAAAATAACTTTTTTAAGATAAAATACATTTGTAGATAGGGGAGAGTATTTATGAAACGGATATTCTCGAAAATTAATACTTTTATTTTATAATCTGCCAGTTGGTAAAATAATCGAATTCTCAAATAATATTACTTGTGAATTCGCTTCTACACATGAAATATGATCATACCGTATTCCATTTTAATCCCGGTATTTTACTTGCAAACGACACATCACGGCATAATTGAATTTAAATCGGCAGTTTTAATATATAGTGCTCCGAATTGAGCAGAAGTTCATGACAAAGCAAACAAAGATATGATGAGGGTAAACAATTGGCTGAACGACAATTTGCTTACTCTCAATGCAGACAAAACCAAGTTTATTTGTTTGGTCCATCTTCGGTGGGACAACCAAACTCCGGATATGAATGAAAATTGCATCAATGCATGAATAAATGTAAATTGTAAATGTACAATATTGGAAAACGTCACTGGTGTAAAATATTTGGGTTTAAAAATAGATAAATTCATGAGATGGAACCTACAAACCTACAACTGAAGAAATTTCTAATAAAATAAAACATGGATTAATTTTTTCATACCTATAAGAAACATAAGAAATATACTAAGGATAAAAAACTAAAACAATAAAATTATGGATTATGATTATGGGGGCTTGGGGAAAACCTGAAGCATCCCTGCTAAAGCAAATTAATCCTATAGTGTGGAAAATCTATGTACGACAGGGTTACAAAATAATGAAATCAGGCGATAGTGCTAATCTGAGACAGGTGTAGTGTCAGGCCTACGGGAAATTGGATATAAAAAGAAGTATTCTTATACGCGGGAAAAATTAAAGCATGAAATTGTACGGAGAGTGTTTCTAGAAAATGCATGGAAAAAATAATAAAAACGAACTACTTTGCATGACGTCACTAGTTCTTAATGTCACCCCTACAATACATCACGTAACAAACTAATATAATCACTAGATCCTCAACACAAAGACAACTTAAACAAATACAAACTAATACCACTTTCGGACAAAGGGATTTTGAGTATTATTCAATTAAAATCTATAACCTACTTCCACTATCTATTAAAACAATTAGTAACGAGAAAATGATCAAAAAGGCTATATAAAAATGGATAGTGGAGCTAGATAGAAGTAAAATGGATTGTCTCATTCGCCAAACCAATATTAAATCAACCGCTCCACAAGTGTATGGCTTATGTTAGGTTTTTGTTATTTTCATTGTGCGTTTTGTAATATAAATAATATAGATGTACATATAAACCAAATTATTAAAACTGTGAATATTTTGTTAATCATCTCTGTTTATTAAGTTAGTTCTTCTCTAACGTTAAAGCATTTCAAAAAAGTATATTACAAGGAGTAAGTATAGAGTAAGTATGTTATGGAAGGTAGAGAATAATGTTTGTGTGCGTACAGTGACAGAGCTTTTACATAGACCCTTACTTATAAAGCGGGTATAAAGTTAAGCTTGAGATTAGTGTAAAATAATGATGGTGTAGCAAAAAGTCTTACTCCTAAACTCACTAGAGTTAAACTCGGTTTAAATCTGGGATAGCGACCATAGAAACTTATACCTGCACATTATGTGGTATAACGCTGGAATCAGCAAGCGATCTGTCAAAAGTCATATTTTTCGGTAATCAAAATGGATAGTTTTTCAGTTTCTTTTCAATTTTAAACTATTTCGAAGTCCTGTGACCTTTTCAATGCGATTCAAGTAATTTTAAATTATTTGTTTAAATAATATCTTAAATGTTATGTGTTTGTATGTGTTTTAATTCATTGTGATAAAAAAAGCAACACGAATAAACTATAGAATTCGTTTTTAACTTCTCCTCTTCTTCCTAATTTTGATTTCTTTTTCTAACGGTTTTCCTATAGAATTAAGAATAGTCATGAAGGAGCGTAGAATCATATTTAAATAAATCGGACTGTGTCCAATAATTCCCACACTTAGACACACTGTCGCCGCGCGCATACTTGAAGTCACCGATTAATATTGCCAGATCGCGAAGAATATAACCATAACACAAATGTAAGGTAAAAAAAAACAATTTGTTAATTTTTCTAAAATTTTATTGTGCACTCGGAAAAATTGATTGACACAACATAGTAGATAAGTAAAGGGTCACCTAATAAGAGTAATTTAGTTAATGAACTATGAACTTAAATAATAAAACAAATTTTATTTGACATAAAACGGATATTTTAATATCATGTTAAATAATATTTTATGTTTTAAAGATAATGTCGGCCACATGTCCACCAAGGCGTTGTGTAATCCAAGGTTCAATTTTCATTATTTCTCTTATTATATGAGCAAAGAAGGGTAAACAATTTTACTACCCTGGCAACACTAACGAAATTTCATTTTGTTTCTCCGGCAATCTGACAGATGGAAAAATAATTCAAATTTTAAGTAATGCATTTGTGACAAACACATTCATTTGATAATTGCACATGACATGTGATTGCATTCTGTTTCTTTAAGATCCTAGTAGTATTTCTACACTTTAAGAGGACACAATACGGCATGGTTAAATTCGAATCAGGAGGAGGCGTACTGAGCGACGTCTACAAAGAAACTAATGTTTCAAAACGAAAACCTACTCATTTATGGGTAGTTGAGTCGCCTTCTGTTTGATGTGCGTATGCGGTTTTTAGACTATTCTGAATTCTATGGGTTTTCCCCATGTTCTCGATTACACTGACAGTAGTCTCGATTTGACTTTGACGTTTGTTTGTGTTGTTATTAAAGTTACTGCGCACGCGCGCATATCAGTGTTGACTGATTAAAAAAATTAAGCATGAAATAACTTGTGAATTGTTATTCTAAATAATAAATATTTTTGTAAGTAAGCTTTTTTTATATTGGTTACTAGCGGACCCGATAGACGTTGTCCTGTCCGAACGTTGGCTTGCCTGCTTTTAGCTTAGAAAAAGACTTTTCATTGATAAGTAGGTACCTATGTACTTGTTTGTGATTAAATTCCAAAACTAAAAATTGACAATATTTAAAAAAATAAGAATTTAAGTAGGTACTTGTTTATGATTGAAATCCAAAACACAAAATAAATATTTTTTTCAAATATGGCATTCTTTTTGCAAACGTCAAACTCCGGTCGTCTCACAAACAAAGGGGTGTACTTTTATAGAAATACGATTTTTAAAAATGTATTGAATTTAATATTATTTTAGTGTAACCAAAAATCCTTTAAAAAGAAATAAATGGGTGGAAATTGGAAGGCATTTAAGGAAAAAATCTGATTGAGGTTCAAAACAACAAATGCTGTTTGTAAACATTCAAAATCAAACTTTTTTCATACTCAAAAAAACAACATTCTCCTCGAACGCAACTCTGGAAGATCGATGAATAAAACATTTATGATCCAAACTTATTGTTTACATATTCGATTGAAGATTTTAATATCTAAAAACATGCACAACGCAAAGATCTAAATTTTTCTGAAAACCGCACGTAAATCGGTTAAGCGGTTTAGGAGAAGTACGGTGACACCACACGTACAGAGGAATTATATACATAAAGATAAATAATTTATTTATTTATTTATATTTTTTGCTTACAAACTATAATTAATAATAAAAATAATGTGACCTCACTGGGGTTTCCCGTGCCGAGGACACTTAACAATATAACAACAACAACAACAAACCATCACGCCGTTTCCCCGTAAGGGTAGGCAGAGAGGATAGAACGCCACAACACTCTATCTTTGCATACAGATCTCGCTTCCCCTACATTCATACATCTTCTCATGCACGCGCGCCGATTATTCCGACTTTTGACATGTCCATCTTTAAGTATTTGTTGGATTTGGTCATGTCATGTCTTTCTCGGTCTTCCTCTATTTCTGCATCCATCAACATTCGCATTGTAAATATTCTTAGCCGTTCTCTCGCTGTCCATTCGTTCTACATGTCCAAACCAGCGCAGAGCTCCTTTCTTGATTTTGTCGATAATGCTTGTCTCAGCCTTACATAATGTACGGATCTCAACATTTGTGCATCTATCGTACATAGTTTTACCACACATTCGCCTGAGAGATCGCATTTCGACAGCATTCAGCTTACTTTCATCCCTGTTTTTCCAAGTCCATACTTCGCTCCCATACATCAGGGATGGGACCAGGACTCCACTTAACAATATACTTTTTTAAATTACATTTGATAATACACAAAGAAGACTACCTTAAAAAAAACAAAGATAATTAACAAATATTCAGACAGTTTTAAAAACAAGGTATTTATGTACACCTATATTATTTATATTACAAAACACACAATGAAAATAACAAAAACCTAACATAAGCTATACACTTGTGGAGCAGTTGATTCAATATTGTTATGGGCGAATGAGACAATCCATTTTACTTCTACCTAGCTCCACTATCCATTTTTTATAGCCTTTTTAATCATTTTCTCGTTACTAATTGTTTTAATATATAGTGGAAGTAGGTAATTAAACCGGGTATTTCGGTTTCTTAATGTAAACTTGGTATAAGGAAATCTAATAAGTAAGGCCCATAAAGTTGTGTGTTGTGGTTTTACATTTTTTAAGGGAAAATTGTTTCTTTATTTGTAAGTCTCCCAGAAACAGATTGGAAACGAATGTAAAGGTTTCGCCGTAAAGGCTTTTTATTTGCGTATGACGTCATCGTTTAAACTTAAACCGTGCAAGTTCAGTACGCAGTAAAAGTGCAACAAAGTTGCAATTATTGTGCAGCCTGCTTTGGTCAACACTCGCCACGTATCATTAACAATAATCGGGTAATATAATTTAGTTACTCTTTGTGTTGGTAAGTTCGTTTTGATGTTTGAAATGTCGCTTTAGAAATAATTAACTGTAATAAATCATTTTGTGTGGAAAATACAATGTGACTTTTACCACTTACGAAGCAATAAACAATACCCTAGACGTTGAAGTATAAAACTAGAGTAAACACGAGCGTTCGTAATATGGTGCCTCAACTTGCGGCCGATTGGCATATGTTTGAGAACACGGACTTTAGTCTGTTACGAGCATTCCCCGGGTACTTTTCTCCTCGCATGCCTATATGCGAAAAAGCGATGTAATAACCTTTCACCAGTGAGTAATTTATTTATTTATATATACGCCCAATGGGCATTTTTTGTAATGATTATAAAGGAAAGTAGAAAGACACAGTGGTATATAGTAGACTTAGTGAGAGTGGAAGCGCGAGAGATGTGTTTATAATTGAATTTGATTCAGTGATCGTTTGAAAGAAGACAACTTGTTATCAAAGAAATCAAGACTGGTATGTTTGTTGGCAGACCTAAGAATTCTGGGCATAGGGGAATGAAACCCATATTTAGTTCTATGGTTATCGGTATAAAAGAGTAAGTTTCGTTTGAGGTTTTTAGTTGGGATGTTTATTTTTGTTTAGCTCAGTAGTAAGTAATTTTCTCATCATAGAATTAAGAATAGTCCAGAAACCGCATACGCGCATCAAGCAGAAGGCGACTAAACTACTCTTAAAATAGTAGTTTTACGTTTTGACCCATTACTTTCTTTGTAGACGTCACTCAGTACGCAACTCTCGATTTGAATTCAACTGTGCCGTGTTGTGTCGTTTTAAAGTGTTGAAATACTGCTGGGATCTTTAAAAAACAGGACTAGATCACATTTCATGTGTAATTAGCCAATGCATGTGTAAGTAGCAAATACATTGCTTAAAAATTGAATTATTTTTCCATCTGTCAGATTGTCGAAGAAAATAAAATAGACATTTCGTTAGTGTTGCCAGGGTAGTAAATTTGTTTACCCTACTTTGCTCATCTAATGATAGAACTAATAAAAATTGAACCTGGGATTAAACAATGCCGTGGTGGACATTTGACCGACATTATCTTTAAAACATCAAATATTATATAAGATAATGTAAAAATATCTGTTTTATGTAAAATAAAATTTATTTTATATTTTAAGTTTATAGTTCATTAATATGATCAATTTGATTAGTCCATCTTAAATTCCCATCTACATAAATTCCCAAATATTTAATTGAATTTACTCTGTCCAACGATTTACAAATACATTCAATATTTGGAATTTGGTTATTATAATTACAGCTGTGAATATGTACCTATATTAATGAAATATATTGTAAATGAAAAACTATTGTTGAAAATCAACTGAATTTCTTCATTTGGCAATGTGCCAAACGCAACTTACTGTTTAAGCGCTAGGCACGCGTCCTTTTGAATTTATTTTGTTTTTACATGAAGATGCAGGCATAGGGCATAGTAAACAAAATATCGCTGGGAAGTTCACAGGAGCCGCGTATTTATTATGTCGTTGCCCCTATAAAAACAGAAAAGGTGAAAATGTCACGATCTCACGTACAGCGCCAATCTATCATTGCGCTTTTTCTATGGCGCACGTTCGGGCGGGAAAATAACTAACTGTCACGGTGGTGGCTATTGAGTTTAAATTTAAATTATGGTACTCACCTATTAAATGTATATTCTTTACAATAGGGAAATATTACCCTTTAAAAATCATTTTAGAGTAACAGGGTCCACGAAATACTGTCGAGTTTTTTTAAATTTAGAATTTAGAATTACCGCGAAAACCGTCATTGCATTGACTACGCCCCTAATACGTCACAATTTATGTTTATTTTGAACTTTGTTCCTAACCGATCAAATATTTTTAGAACATCATCACGAATCTTCACGTCACAATTATCGCGTTTTTCTGGTGACATGTTTTTTTATAATTTCTTTTTTAAAGTTATGTATGAAAACATTTTTCTACAAGATCCATATTCATTTTGAAAATACAATTAATTATACTGAATCCATTTCTTATATTTTTATCGGTATTCGTAGTAGGCGATTTTCGGCGAGATTTCTAATTATGCTTTACCAACGCAATGGACAATGCTTTGTTTGCGGTGTCAAGAACTGGTCGATTATTTAAAGCTGGCGCGTTCGCAAAACTTACACAAACGCATTGTGTCGTATCTGTGAATAATCGTATGGTATGACATCGCACGGCATACGCATTATGAAAATAATCTCTGTCTCTCGCGCTCAGACGTGCTTATAAGGGTGACATAGACTACTTTTGCTTTCTTCTTCTTAGTTTTTTTTTGGCTTTTTTCACCCCTAACTGGGGTGTTCTAGCCAGTGTCAAATTTGAGATTGACTTATTTAAATATTTACACATGTGTTAGTACTATACATACAAGTTAGTGTGTTAGTATTTAATATTACATACACTTTACATAATATATAACTAATTTACAACTTAATACAATTTATAACTACATATTTACATAAAAATTTTAATATATGTTTATTGGGTGGGGACAAGAGAGTTAAAATATTAGTAGGAAATGGGACGCTGATTTTGGAGAGGTCAGATAGGAACTCAGGATAACAATCATCCGAAGAAAACATGATTAAGATCTTCCTCCTCAAGCTGACATTCGCACATGGCAGAGTCCCGGACATGGATTCTAAACAAATGAGAACTATTACAACAATGTTCAATGCGCATTCTGCATATAGAAGATGTCTCAAATTTGTTCAGAATCACTTTGAAGAACCAAGGCTTTTCTGTTACATTTGGTTTCAATTGGAAAAGGTGTCTTCCCTTGGCTTGGGAGGAGGCTACCCAATATTCTTGCCATGTGCGAAATTGCTACTATTGCTTTGTTAGATGCCAATGATTTGGTAATAAAATATAAACAGGATGCTTCTGCGTTTGTCTGAATTTTGCTGCGATTCTTAATAATTAAAATATAATAATGTAGTTTCAATGTTTAGCTAAAGATTAAAAATACTGGTTCATAAATATATTTTTTCATTAAATATAATCATACATATGTAGGTCGATTATCTAGTGCTGGCACGTTCGCAAAACTTACGAAAACACATTTTTAAAATGCAGAATATTGATTTAATAAACTTTCATATACAATATAAGTCAAATGTGTCATGTTTTTGTAAATTCTCCCTTGGATTAAAGAAAAAAAAACAATCAGTTATGAAAATATCGTATATCTGCCGAAAATGGCGGCAGAAAACTAGTCCTTTTACTATATTTATTTCGTAGAAAATTATGAACACAAATTCGGGCTGTGGTCCCGTTGCTAGTGTTGCGGACTTACGGATTAGAGGTCCGAGGTTCGAACCGCACTCTACCCTAACTCGATTACCATCTCTTTGAAAACGGCCCCGAAATTGAAATATTTGGGTAAATAATAAGAACGCAAATATTTCCTTTTTTAAAAAAATAAATAAAGTATTATTTTTAATAAAAAACGGGTTTGCGTAAAAATAAGTTAATATATTGCATTTTTTTAACCCATGTTTTTTTAAAAATATATACAACCCTCTTATCCAATACGGATTTTTTTTAAAAGATTGCACATTTAATTAAAATTTAATAAAAAAATAAATTAATCAACATCCGTAGATTTTAAACGCGTTTGCATTGATTTATTAATACACTTTTGTGCATTAATAAATCAATGTGCGTTTGTGTAAGTTTTACTCGCAAGGTCTTGTTAATCGACCAGTAGTTTACTGCCGTCGTAAGAAAGAAGGACGCATTTAACATTTTTTTCGAAAATGAGTAAAATACATATTCGGAATCAGGAAAAAAATACGCATCTACTAAAAATACATCTATCCTCCCAAAATCACCACAACCCTATTATTTTCACTAATAAATGAGACTAAACTGCAAAAAGTCTTGAAGATGACTAAATATAAAAGGCTGTTCTGACTTATATAATTATTAAAGACTAATTAAAATATTTATTTTTTCTTCTATTCCAAAACATTTAAGTTTGTAAGTGAAAATTCTTGATGGAAGTTCATTGTAATTTATTATATAAATAAAACACAAGTGATACTTTAATCCACAAATTTGGAATATCCAGTAACCAGTTTTTCAGAAAAACATTACCCTTTGTTTTTCAGAAATCATTATTTACAAAACCACACTCACGAAGGATGGGACACCAAAAATAAAATAAAAAACTTAAACTCATTAAAATAGCATTATGTCAATTCATTAGTTAACCCAAAGAAAATTAGTTGATAATGATCCTTAAGATAAAAATAACTTTATTTAATTTAACATATAACTTTGAATTATGTATCCTTACTTCTGTTCTGTATAAATACATTGAACTCTTTAATAAAGATACCAGTCTCGAAGATGTCGCGAAAGCGATGAAACCGGTCACTGGATATTCCAAATTTGTGGATTTAAGTATCACTCGTGTTTTATTTATATAATAAATTCTTCTATTCCGTTTTTAAAAACATTTGAAATGAATGGACCTACTCGTTTTCAATTAAATTTAAGATTTGCTGGTAATTTCGAAGTTAATTGATTATTAGGTCGGCGTTACTAGTTAGAAAAACAGTAAATGGCCAGTAACGTCTATTTTATTTAGTTGAACAGAATCAATTGGCATATTAACACTAAAAAAGAAAGACGTTTGGTTAATTACTTAATAAAAAGGGTGTTTCTAGCTAGAACGTCTTTTCATTGAAGCATAACATATTTTCTTGGATTTTTTTACTAAAAAGAAGATGATAATGTTAATTTGTAAATATATGACGTAAAATTTATTAAAATTGATATTTATTTTGTTAAGGTAAACCATAATACATACTGTCGCATAATAACACACTTAATTTTTGTAGTGTTTTTGACACAGCGAATTTTTCAATCTCCGAGTTACAAAATATTCTCCGTTTTTTGTTTGTTCATTTTAATGATTTTGGGTTGTTAATTAATTATTAGGTCGGCGTTACTAGTTTGAAAAACAGTAAATGGCCAGTAACGTTTTTTTTATTTAGTTGAGCAGAATCAATTGGCATATTAACACTAAAAAAGAAAGACGTTTAGTTAATTACTAAATAAAATATGATACTCATGTAAGGGACATTTATTTTGAAACAAAAATCATGCCTTTTAGCATGCTTTCCTATTTCGAGATAACTGACACTATCATTAATACTACTCTCGACTCAATGCACAGTAACATAAAGCCAGCTTTCATTGGAGACATCCATCGGTACAGTACTCGATCAAAAAACAATATATATATTGGATCTGTGAAGTCTACGAAGTTTGGTACTAGATCTTTACAATACATAGGTTTCAAGGAATTTAATAAATTGCCACAAAAATTTAAAGTACCTATTTCAAAATATAGAAACAGGACGTGCGAATTGAAGAATTATTTTTTCCAGAAGTACTTTGAATAAATAATGTTAGTTTATAGAGAATGCGCATCTTGAACATATACCTTTTAATATTTCACCGTTTTTGCTTGTATATGTAATTTTTAATACTATTTAAATGTTATTTGTGTTTTTTTCTTTTTATATACTTTTTTTGGCTTGTATACATAATTTCAATTTTTTCAACGTTTTTGATAAAAAAAATTAACCTGTATTGGGTGTGCGCATATTTTGTTAATTAAAAAAAATGATTTTATTTTGTACTAGTTCAGTATGTATATATACATACATGTAATTTTTTAAACTTTTTCAATTTTCTTTCCCAGATTGCATAATGTAAACATTATTTTGAATTTATTTCCATGCCTAGTATTCTGTTTATTCTGTTATTTTCAAGTATTTTTTATACACTTTTTAATTTGTAGTATATCATAATTTTAATTTTTCTGCTTTTGTTAAATAATATTATAGTTTAAAATTTAAAAACGTCTCTAAAAAAATTATTATCTGTATGTCCCTAAATGAGTTTTTTTTTAAAAAAACTCCTTGGGAATATTGTATATAATTATGTATAATATGTTTTCAATATAATAAAAAAAAAAAAATGGTGTTTCTAGCTAGAACGTCTTTTCATTGAAGCATAACATATTTTCTTGGATTTTTTTACTAAAAAGAAGATGAAATTGTTAATTCTAAATACATAACGTAAAAATTATAAAAATTAATATATATATGTCGTTAGGGCAAACCAAAATACATACTGTCGCATAATAATACACTTAATTTTTGTAGAATTTTTCGCACTGCGAATTTTTCAATCTCCGAGTTACAAAATATTCTCCGTTTTTTGTTTTATGTAGAAACATCCTTCTCTCTTATGACGGCAGTATATTTGAAATCTGTTTATGCAAGATTTATTACGCCATTATTTAGGATTTTATTTATGGTTTATTTTGGCATCAAAAACTAATTTTTGTTTTTGATGGAGATTTCTGAGTTTGCTTATAATACCATCACGCGTTTTGTTATACCAAATTAAAACATAGACTAATCGGATGGAGAAAAAATACACTGTGACATATTATTGATTTCCGACATTGGAACACCAGACTGATACAAAATACAGCCTTCAATGGAGCCGTGAAGAGGTCGCCAGCAGCAGCCGCCGAGCGTGCTTCTGCATAATAATTTAGGATTTCGCCCCCTTGTTAGTTCAGGAGCCAGCTGGTGCTCTAAATTCTCAATGGGCTGCTCGAAAATGAACATTCAGCATCAGGAAAGGACTCGAAGCAATGGCTTTTAATTTAATACACGGAAACCTTCATTTACGCGGTTCGAAATTGCTAAAAATGACAGTATGACTAAATGTGAAATCACTGTGAATGGAGTTATACTAAAACAAGTAGAGGAATTTGTGTATCTGGGAAGTGTGTTTACTAGGGATGGAAACATTAAGAACGATATTGAAAGGAGGGTGAGTGCCGGGAACAGAGTGAACGGTGCACTTAAATTAATCTTGGCAAATAAATGTTTGTCGCAAGAGGCAATTAGCAGTTCACAACGGAGTCCTGGTCCTGACCCTGATGTTGGAAGCAAAGCATGGACTTGGAAAAACAGGGACGAAAGTAGGCTGAATGCTGTCGAAATGCGATCTCTCCTAAACTCTAAAACTATGTACGATAGATGCACTAATGTTGAGATCCGTACATTATGTAAGGCTGAGACAAGCATTATCGACAAAATCTAGAAAGGAGCCCTGCGCTGGTTTGGACATGCACAGCGAATGGACAGCGAAAGAACGGCTAAGAATATTGACAATGCGAATGTTGATGGATGCAGAAATAGAGGAAGACCGAGAAAGACATGGCATGACCAAATCCAACAAATACTTGGAGATTGACATGTCAAAAGTCAGAATAATCGGCGCGCGTGCATGAGAAGATGTATGAATGTAGAGGAAGCGAGATCTGTATGCAAAGATAGAGTGGTGTGGAGTTCTATCCCCTCTGCCTACCTTTAGGGGGAAACGGCCTGATGGTTTGTTGTTGTAGGGGTAACATTAAGAACTAGTGACGTCATGCAAAGTAGTTCGTTTTTTAAAAAACCGTTTTTATTATTTTTTCCATGCAGTTTCTAGAAACACTTGCCGTACAATGTCACTCTTTAATTTTTACCACGCGTAAGAATATTTTTTTATATCCAATTTCCCGCAGGCCTGACACACTACACCTGTCTCAGATTAGCACTCTCGCCTGATTCCATGATTTGGAACCCTGTCGTACATAGATTTCCCACACCATAGTATTAATTTGCTTAGCAGGGATGCTTCAGGTTTTCCCCAAGCCCCCATAATCTGGTTGCGAAACTCGGATTTCCGTATTCTCACGAAGTTTTACGATTCGGCTAACTAAATTCTAAGAAAAAATATATTGCATGGATTGGGCTCTTGTTTATCTTCTTATGATCATCGTTTCCCTCTCCACAATCAGTGGTGCATGTGGCACTGCATTGTAAACCAAATGCCCGTTGTCGGCGTCACCAGATGTGGTGAAGATCTCTAATTAGCGATCGGCTAATTGTCGATTCTACAGTAATGGCTCAGTGGGTATGGTAGGTCTTTCGGCGTGTATCAGTGGCGAGCCGTGATTTATTTTATAGGTAATCTACAAAAAGTGATACTTTATTTGTACAGACATATAATACGTAAGTAATATAATCATAAATTACATTTTTTTCTGTGGTTCTGTGAAAATCAACGTAAAAACAATTATTGTTGACCACGCGATAAACGTAGCCAATTCCTTTTATTATTATTATTATTTATGGTTATTATTTATTTATTTTACAGAAACAAACAGTTAACAACGATATAATAACATTAAAAAGGTACGGTTTAAAGACAGACCAGCGAAATTTCGAAAAAAAAATCATTCATAATTAATTGTGGTAAACAAAAGGTGTGTTTGTGTGTATTTGTGTAGGAGTAAGTGTTCATGTGTATGTAAGCGTGATCATCATTAAATAGTTAGTGGGAGCGTATCGCAGCCAGAATGAATGAGTCTTAATTTATTTTTAAATAAATTAAAGGGCATGTTAAATATATCAATAGATTTTTAAAAAGCATTATAGTTTGAGCAAGAACGATAGAGGATAGAGTGTTGTGCTTAGTTAGTGCTACAGACAGGCAAATGGAATAAATACTTATTTCTTGTCACGCGAAAGGGGACATTAAGATTAATTTTGGAGAATAGGTTAAAAGAGTCTACTTTAAATGAATAATGCCAAAAACGACCACTGCGAACGCCACATGTCCTATGTGATACATAATATGTCAACGGTATCCTATCAAAGGAAAATGGCCCTTTGGAAATAATGTTTCTAAATACTAGTTTCCATATGGAGAATCTTCAAATAATATTTTTAATCTGCAAGCTTGTTTTAGTACTAAAAAAGCTGGCTCAGGTAAAAGATGTAAAATACAGTGTACTTTTTTGTATGGAGTAATAAGCTGAGGTTATCGGCTAGTTGCTGGGCGCACTTTGTATATATGAACGGTGGTGGTGATTTATAATAAATTATAATTGTTTGACTTATTTTCGCTTATTTTTTTAAAAATATAAAACATTACTATCGAAAATCAAATATAATGGTAAGCTTTGCATAATCGCTTATTTGGACGATTCGCCCCTGCACTAGAGTATCTCAATAACGAATACTGGTAAATCAGTCTTCTACTCAGCTTTTTCAAATTCTTCTTCTTCTTCTTCTTCGTCTTTCTCTTGGTCTAGGTCGTATGACCTGTTTGTGACGGTGGGATGTCCTGGGATAATGACGTTAGGCGGCCTCTCTGGTAGGCTTCTGCTGCTAGGGTTTTCAGACTAAGTAATTTTCAAAAGGCTTCGTTTTTTTCAAATGCGGCTTATTATCTTACAAAATGACTTTTAGATAGATTTAGTATAAAAAATATCTTTTCTTTTTTTTTGTACACCTTTTTGTGAAAAGGACCTGACGAAGCCGTGTAAATAGACTTCTCCTTTGCGAATTTAAATACATTTTTTATATAGCGGACAATGAAATTATTTGCTCCAAAACTGCCAATGTGAGCTAGTGGATTATGCAGCCAAGAATCTATTAAATGTACTCGAACCAGAGAAAATCCATATGTAAAAACACTGACTAACCTGGTGTTGAGTCTTCTTCTTTGTCGGCGATCAGCTCACGCGCTAACGGGGAAACTGGTGATCGGGAAAACTGCATACAAACAATTGTCTGGAGTCTGGCGGCGGCGCGGCGGATGATGATTGATGGCGATAGATGATAAAAATGTTCGCGGCGTTATATTGACTCTTACGGCGAAAAGGGCGAAATACTTCCAGCAATTAGAAAAGCGTGTGCACATAACTCGTTGAAAAAAGCGAAGAATGGCGCGGAGGACGAGCAGTGTTGCCAACCAACAAATGTCCCGTCAGGCGTGGCAACCTCACAAATCAAAATTAGCCAGTATCTACTTGCATGCGATTCTTCTGGCTAAAATACATTGCAACAAATTATCGGCTCAACCAGGATCTAAATAATATTGTTATGGTATTTGTTACAATCAATATATTGTAATGTTTCCGCAAACCAAGTTTTGTAAAATTTGCATTGCAAATAAACGTAAAAATTGCATTTTTCAATAATGATAAAAGCGCCATCTATGAATAATTAGTTTCATGTTTTCGTTTAGAATAACCTTCAAATAACTTTTATTATGTTTTCATAATAAAGCTCAGTAGCTGCAAGACCTGTAATAATCTAACTCCTATTTTTTTGTTCATTTTAATATAACTTAAACACTAAACTTCATTATCGAATGAAAACATAATGTATTTGGAGGCTGGATTTCTTACCCTACCTTCGCTCTGTAGCTGCAAGCCGTGCTGTAATCTAGCTTCTATCTGTTATTGTTGAATTAGATCATAATTGGAAAGCAGGAACTAGAATCCCACCGAATGAAGATAAAGAAGAAAAAGATGTAGGATTAACAAACAAACATCTCTCTAGCGATTACGAAGATAAACTACCGCCACCCCTTCAAGTTTTGGGTAGGTACATTAATAGCCTCCGTGGTGTAGTGGTCAAGACGCTTGACTCACGCACGGAAGGTTCCGGGTTCGATTTCCGGTGAGAACACAAAAATTAAAATGTGATTTTTCTCAAGCCTAGGTGCTCTGTGATGTAATTCACCACTGTAATTAGGCCTCCTGGCCTGTTGTGGTGAAAAAAAAAATATATATGAAACAAGGGGATGCGTACGTGACGGTAAACATATCTACGCACTAAAATGACCTAGCTTCATTATGACGTCATAGTTAAAGATAAAATTCTCCCGACCGGCTACAAAGATACACTACCGATACCCCTACCATCAAGTTTTGATGCAAGTACATCGATTTGAACCGACGGGTCTAGAATCCCTCGATACGTTTATTTATCATTCATCCGGTTATAATATAATAGATACTTAATACTAGACTTAAAACGATTTCATACTTATTATTAACAATATACGTAATGTGACATATTTTTTTTTTTTTTTTTTTTTAATTTCATTGATAAACCCTTACGGGTTGCATACATTTAACAAAATATTTTCACTTTTAAAATTCACATTCTACTGTTAATAATAATATTTTTAACATTTTTTGTAAAGGTTGTCTGAGTCTTTTGTTTAGTTTTGTCTGGTAGTTTATTGTATAATTTCAGTCCATGGTTTATAAGTCTCGATTGTTCTTTTCTCGTTTTAAAAGATGGTATATGATATTTTTCTGATATTCTCGTATTGTGTTCATGTTTACTACAGTTTTTTACAAGTTTTAATTCTTCGTCTACAATTACATCAGTGGCTAATTTATGAATAAATTTTAAAGATTCTAGTTTAAAGAGTTCAGTTACATTTAATTGTTTAGTTTGTTCAAAAAGTTCTTTAGTTGCTGTTAGATAGGGAAGGTCATATACTAACTTCTATATTTTATTTTGCTGTCTTTGTAGTCTAAATAAAGTTATATTATACAAGAATAGAATTTGGAAAACCATGAATGAAATGATTGTACATAAATATGTATTTACCTTTGTACATTTAAAATAAAATGAAAAAATAATAATGTATTTACTCATCACTACTCACCCACGGTGACAATGCCTGCATGCTGTTGCTGATTTCCCTTTTGAATAGATTATTATTCAAGTTGAATATCACTCGCATTGGCTCCAATAATATTATTATATTTTTTGCTGCATTAGTGCTTACATCCGTGTAGTAAAACGCCTTGATGCTTGAATTTTTACCGTGCGTAAGAAAACATTATTTAGATCAAATTTCCCGTAGGGCTGAACTTTCGCATTCGTTTGGAAGACACGCGGAACATACAAATATAAACACGTGTCTATTTTTTTATAATATACTGTTTAAGTTCACGCCGTGAGGATCTTCTAATCTTGTGTAAACAAGACGGCGGGACATCGCGTTACGCACCCTGGCACTTCCGATTTTAATCCCATGGATTTCAAACACATTAACATTCGCTCGGATTATAAGGGGTAGTTATCTTACTCGTGAAATATAACGCCACCCGCAACGAAGGAAGTGACGAGGGTAGATTTCTTCTAAAAATATCAAATGCACGAATTGCTTCCACATGTTAAATGAAATCTCACAATTAAAAAAAAATTGTCTTCTTTTCCATTATCTTGCAGGTACGATACATCTCCAATATCTCCATTTCTCCCGGTCCTGGGCCCCGATTAATACAATAGATAACTTTTATAAATTGTTTTAATTTACTTACCTACTCTGGGCCGCGATTATCGGTACATATCAAGACTGTATACTTAACTTCTGTACTATCTCTATCTACCTCGGTGTGTTTTACCGACATCATTTGATCGAATACAACCAATAATTGACCCCGAAAATTTAGTCCACGCTCCTTACTTAATTTTTCAGTTAGGAACAATTTCAAGCAATTTGTGCAATGAGCAATAATATAAGGCAAAACACATTTTTTTGCACGTGGAGATTTTATGTACAAGCATTTAGTTTTTTTTTTGCATTTATACGTTTTCCCAGAACATGAATTATGTCATACCCAAAACCCGTACGACCTTTGCTTAGAGACATCTCTCATTTATCGCACCAAAGTGTTCAATATTTTGGAAGGGCGTCTCAGACAAAAACTATTTTTCTCAGTCGGAGGGATTTGAGTGGGAAACTCCTTGATGATTTTCCGAATATTTGAGTTTACGGTTTTGCTGATTTGCCATATTAATTTATGTTTTTTTAATTATTTTTTTTATGTTTCTGATCTTATATTTGTGATGATATACTCATGTGTCTGTGTCAACTAATTGTTCGTCCCATCTCAACACAGGACTTTTTGTCCCATGGAGTTGGGACTTGAGTCTCAAATAATGTACACAAAACTTATGTATGTAAATAAATAAATTTATAATATAGATTATAAATATTATGATAAAGTTTTTTATTATGTTTTTTAAAATATCACTTAAACTCTCAACTCTATTGTTAAATAAAATAAAAAAGAAAAATTAAATAAATGTAAATAGGGGCTAGATTTCTTACCGTCCATGCGCTCTGTAGCTGCAAGACGTGCTGGGATATTTATTTATTGTACCGCGCCCTTAATGTGATTCTCACAAAAATGGCGATACATAAATTATCCAAACATATTAACTACTCGATCAATTTATATATTTTAATTTTTCATATATTTTCTTGTATTTAAAAAATAAATGTACATATTATTTGTATAAACATGTTTATTCTGATCTTTCCGGCTGTTAATTTTTATCTGTTTTTCATTGCTTTTATAAATGTTAATAATATTATTAAGTTAGTATAAATATAATCTTCACCAACAAGCTACAGAAAGTGGCTTGGTGGGATATTAGTTTAAGTAAAAATATAACAAGTGATTTTTTTTTTAAATTGTAAAAATGTATAATTATACTTGTGAAATAAATAAATGAAATAGATCATATATGTAATTTGGTAGTTTATTAATGAATAATTTCATTTTTCGGGACAGTACGGCTTTTTTACGGAAAATGTACGTAAGGCCGAAAAAATTAAAATATTAAAAATTGCCCTATGGACTGTAATGAGGCAAGGCGCTATGGACAAAAATAATGAAATGTTACTAAAAAAGTGATTAAACGACCATTTTAAAAAATATTTTTTTTTTATGAAAACTACAGAAAAATATTAAAAAATATTATAAATAATTCTAACGTATTATACAGTTTCTTATACAGATATAGTTTCTTCCTATATAATTAATCGCTGCAGGCTAAACTGGCAGTTCACAATGGAGTTCTAGTGCATACTCGTTCTAGTGCATTTTTGGTAACAAAAGTCTACGATGTATGCAAGAAAAACTATTTGCTTATGAATGTTGATAAATCGAAAGTGAGGGTTTTTGAAAGGGATGGAAATATGCGAGATCAGTGTGAACGGAGATATTATGAATCAGGTAGAAGAATTATTGTATCTGGGAAGTATGTTTACTAGGGATGGAAAGGTCAAGAAAGATATTGAAAGGAGGGTGAGTGCCGGGAACAGGGTGGACGGTGCACTGAAATCTACTTTGGCAAACAAATGTTTATCGCAGGAGGCTAAACCAGCAGTTTGCAATGGAGTTCTGGTGCCAACTCTAATGTATGGGAGCAAATTATGGAATTGGAAAAATGGTGATGAAAGTAGGTTAAATGCTGTGGAATTGCTATACATAATATATATATATGTATATAGAAACCTTGTAAACCTGCTTAGACTTCGCAATTTCTGGTGACGCGTTTGTAAAACTTGAAACTGCCGAACATTTTTTTGCGCATAGGCAGGATATTGACCAAGATATATTTTTTAAAAGGATGTTCCTAGAGCCATAAATTTAAGAAATGCCAAACAGATGCTCCCACGGTCGGCCGGAATTTCGGAACTATCCAAAGACGTGCAATAAAACGGAATACACGTGCTGAAACAATAATTACCATGGGACGTGAAGGTGGACAAAGGAACGGTGTGGACATTCCCTAATACCCCCATAAACACCTTGATGATGGCCCGAGGTACGAGCCCTGCGGAACACCTGAGAGGATTACTTCGCAAACTAAACAAATACCTTTCACAAAACGTAATGCGAGTCATTACAGTTTATTGTCTCTATTCAACCTGTTTTCTCACGGTCTTTAACGTATTTCACCGATTTATTTCAGCAGAGTTTTTCACACAGAATATTTTATTATAATTTTATTAGACAGTTCTTTTATTTTGTCCGAAATTTTGTAGGTGAGAGTTGATTTTTAACTAAAAAAAATAAATAAATATTTGCATTCTTAAGATTTACCCAAACCTTTTAATTTTTGGGGGCATTTTCAACGAGTTGTAAATAACTACTACTACTACTATCATCACGCCATTTTCCCGTAGGGGTAGGCAGAGAGAATAGACCGCCACATTTTATTTTATTTTATTTTATTTTATTTTATTTTATTTTATTTTATTTTATTTTATTTTATTTTATTTTATTTTATTTTATTTTATTTTATTTTATTTTATTTTATTTTATTTTATTTTATTTTATTTTATTTTATTTTATTTTATTTTATTTTATTTTATTTTATTTTTATTTTTTTAAATATTTTTTTATATTTTTTTTTTATTTTTTTATTTGGGAAATCAACAGTTCTACATAAATATTTTTAGTAAACAAACAGATATAGTGTATAAACTCAAAACTAATAACATATTTCCAAATAGTATCCAAAGTTAGTGAAGAAAATATATTACATATCAAATAAATACATACATATAAAAATGTTAAAAATGTTAATCAAAGATTTTTTAAATATTTATTTTAAGAACATTAAGTTACTGTAAATTGGGCGGGATAAGGACAAAAATGCTTGAAGAGAGCATAAGGAGGGGAGGGGAGATGTACATATTTATAATTATAATGTCTACTAAGTTACATAATACATTTTTAGTGTAAATTTTAAATCTGACAGAGCCATGTTTGTGTAATCTATATTTCTAAATTTTGTATTGTACATTGAAAAAGTCCTACGAAAAAAGCATTTTTAACATACGATGTTTTATATCCTATATATATCCAAAATAATTATAAATATATTTAATAAATACAGTTTCGATTCGTTTACAAAATAAATAATAATCTTTTGATATAAATAATGTGTTTTTTATAATAAATACTAACTAACCAGTTCGTCGGCGCCAAATAAAATTGTCACACTTTTTTAAAATGAGCATCCCATTTCATTTGCTTTGATTGTTGCTTCCTTTTTTACAGAATCATATAATTCTTTTAATTTTAGTAATAATAAAATAAAAAATATAATCATACCGTTTTATTTTTCTCACAATATGCTGCTCGCGTATACGGTAATAGAATAAAACAACGTGTAAAAGTGTGTCTGCTATTAAAGTCGCGGCGCCTACTGTCATGTGGTGTCGGCCGAACCGGGGAATCCCACGCCGGCACCAACAGGCGTAATTGTAAATCGGCGTAAATCGAGCCGGCGCAAAACGACGTTTACCTGTATATCCTGATTGATTTTTAATTACGTTACTTTTATTGGTCTATATAAAAATTGACAATATTTGTTAAATACCCATAAACTATTAGCTGCATTATAGACCTATTAAACAGCAATTATTGTTAGTATTATACAGGTGACTGGAACTGAACCCGCCATAGCAAATTCGCACATAGAGGAGGTCATTTGCTAATTATTGGATCTCACTTTCCCTGACTCATTGAGATTTTTCCTAAATTTGACCTTCAAGCATTCAGAACTTAATGTTTTTCATTATTTTAGTATTTTAAAAATTATTTTTGAAAATTTGTGAAGTAAATACGTCGGAACTTAACTCTCAAACTAGGGTTAAAAAATAAGATTTACGCTTTAAAAAAATCTTTAAAAAAATTACGATCAAATTCAACCTGAAATAAAAAAATAACTACGGTGCTTCAATAATTTATTATACTCTAAGTTAGTTCTCTAGTTCGTCACCCTTTTTTTAAAAAGCGTAATATTTTATTTTTTAACCGCAGTTTGAGGAAAATTCCGACGTACTGAAATCACAAATGTTTATGACTACCAACAATCAATAAAAAAAAGACGAAAAAAAGAAAAAAAATAAAGTTCTGAATATTTAAAGGACAAATTTTGGAAAAATCTCAATAAAGTATAAAAAATGACAATCTCCCAAACTATAAAACTTTAGTTAAGGAAAGTAAGGTTCAATAATTAGCAAATGACCTCCTCTATATGCGAATTTGCTATGGCGGGTTTAGTTCCAGTCACCTGTATTAGGAAACTTTGTAAATATTTAAGTTAGTTTGATAATGTCCTAACAAGACGAAACGCGTCACATATATTAAAAAATAAATAAAAGTAGAATTAAATCCAATAAAAGTGTTTTATCTTGGATACCTTACCAAATTTGATTTTTGGCTGATAATCTTATTACGGTCGGTCACCAACAAATAAATAATTAGTGTTCATTTCACGATGCTGGGATTCCCCTCGGTCTTAGTAAATATGTCTACGAATATTGATGTGGGTATTTTTGTCATATGGATTAACTTGTAATCCTTAAGTTTAAACCAACTTCCGCACTGAGCCATTTCCCTAATATCTTTAATATTTTGTTTAAGTAAACATCTTTCACATAACAAATCTCTCAAATTTCTTGGTTGTATCAATAAAATGACGACGTGAATGTACTCGGACCACTTCTCTATCTCCTTTACACTAAAGATATAGAGAACATTATCAAAGAATGTGGATTGTGGCCGCACTGCTATGCAGATGATACGCAGATTTATTTTTATTGCAAACCAGGCGAGAGAGGTGTGCTTGTCAATTTAATTGATGGATGCATCAAGAAAATAGGAAACTGGATGGCTGAAAACAGACTAACATTAAACCCATCAAAAACTGAACAACTGTGGGTGGCTTCAGCCAGACGACAGAATTTGATCCAAGATACGGCTCTACCCAATGTAGGGAGTGCCGTTTTACCCACCGTTAAACTACTGGGAGTTTTACTCAATTCTGACCTATCTCTTGACGCTCAAATTAGTAGAACAATAAGTTCATGCTTCTACCAGCTGAGACAAATTAAATGGATACGCAAAAATTTGCCGGTTGATGCCGCCCGTCAATTAATAAATGCGTTTGTAGTGTCTAGAGTCGATTATTGTAATGGTATCTACGCAGGTCTACCAATGAACAAAATGACTCGCCTACAATCTGTATTGAATGCCGCAGCGAGACTTATTTTCGGAATCTCTAAGTTCAGTCATATCACTCCACTACTTCGGGAACTACACTGGCTACGTTTTCCACAGAGGGTCGAATACAAACTCTGTTGGCTTATGTATAAGTCACTGCACAACTCGGCTCCGGAATATCTAAGGGAACTATGCATTCCAGATGAACTAGCTGACAGGCGTCTCACGCTTAGATCAGCTACGTCTACGGCGAGAGGAAAAGTTATTATACCTCTACGCAAACAGCGCACTAAATTTGGTGAGCGCGTATTTGCGGTCGCAGGCCCTATGGCATGGAATGCTCTCCCAGCAGAGGTGCGAGGCTGTGAAAGTGAAGTGATGTTTCGGAAAAAACTTAAAACCCACTTGTTCTCTAAATCATTTGAATAAATCCGTAGCACGTGACAACAAAATAAATTATTTTAATGAAATTACAAATTTAAAAGCTTCAATTAAATTAACTTAACAATAGAATCACCATGTAAAGCGCCCTTGAGGTATTTTATTACGAAAATGGCGCTATATAAATTATCCACAATAAATAAATAAATAAAGACGACGGGCTAGATATTTTTCTGTGGTGAAGGTGAAGGGGGCGATTTTTTCAAAACGGTAAAGAAACACTGATTTAAAATATCTTCGCCAGTAAACTATAATTGAACATGTTTTGAAGAAAAAATACAAATGAATATATGTGAATATAGGTAAATATATCATGAGAAGAGCGCTGGATGGGTGGAATGGTGGTGTCAAAGTGGGAGGTCAACAAATATCAAATCTGAGGTATGCAGACGACACGACATCTTGATCCCACCCACTTTATCTTGATCATTTTTTTATACATGATGGTAAGATGACCAGTCTTACGCTTCAGGGTCTATGAAATATCCTAGAGTAAAATTAAAAAAAAAAAAAAAAACCTGAAACTTCTTTGTATGGTAGACAAACACGCTGACTACTAAACCACGAGGCTGACAGACAAATAAATATTCCAACAGCGTAATATCCACCGTGTCAAATAAATAAATATCGCCAACTACACGTAAAGGTATCATTTCAAACAAACAAACAAACAAAGAATCAAAGCCATCCCTTAAAAGATGAATGACTTTAACAACAAATAAAAAATATTTAGTATAAGTTATGTCTTAAGATCTTCCCCTTTAGAGTTACTCACGTTTTATGTCTGGTTCAGGTGAGCTGCTCGATTTTACAACGCCCAAACGTGAAAATATGCGCTGGGCACTAAATAACTCCCAGTTCTTTCGTAAATACAAGTAAACGTGTTTCGAAGGGAAAATAAAACAAGGGTGTGTTTTTTTTATTATACGTATGGGCAAGTTGAGACCGGGGATCGGAAACCAAAGTAGTCGAAGCATATTTATTTATTTATTACGGCGCGTAGTGCCTTTTACTTTACAAAAAAATTAATGTTGTGTAGAATTAAACACTTCAATACAGTAGATAAAAGAGGAAACAAAAATCACAAAAAGTTATATGTACATATTATATAACAATGGTTTTACTCTTACATATTGTGTAAAAAAATAGAAAGTCATTATAAGGAATTTGAAAATTAAATAGTACGAAAAAAGTTTTTTCATTTATTTTAAGTTATTTAAAAAAAAAACGAACAGCTACGTATATCTTTAATCATAATTACATGGAACAAAAAATACAAAATTACAAAATCTAAGCTAAGGAAAAAAAATGTTTTTTTTTTTAAGTTAAAAAAGAATCCAATAAACATATAATATTTTATGTTCACTAAAATATACAAAAACTAGAAAAAAAGTAAAGTGAAAGCAATTACAATATTACGATGGTTAAGTTCTGTAGATTGAGAACTCAAAGAATTGATGTTTTAAATCGTAGTATTCATTATATTTTTTAAAAATCACTACTTTTCAATGGAACGTAGTTATGCCGAAAGCAGCCAGCCATAGAAAAAAGATTACTGAGATAATCGCACTTTTGTGAAAAGAGTGAATAGTCAAATCTACAAGAATTGGAATGTTTTTTACTTTGACAAATGATTAGTAATGCAAAAAAGAATTTGATTATGTATACGACAAGATTTTATGAAGTCGAAGACGCGTATTTCGAATATGTTTATTTGTTAACACATATTATTAAATATGTGTTAACGAAGTCCAAATCAAAAACGTATTTTATTCAGTTTTGTGATGTGGAAATATTTGAGAAAGGATAGGAACATGGAATGACAAAATGAACTATAAAATGTAACAATGTTTTCCACGACGCGCGACGATTCCAACCAGTTTTTATCCGATTTTATGTCAAGTTAAAAATGTTATATTGTTTTTTTTCTAAATCCGAATCTTCTAATTTTAAATTTCTTCTATCTTGATGTTAGGTAGGTACCCTAAGGATAGTTCAAGGGAAAGATGGGAACGAAATGTAATCGGCCAGGAATAGTATCGATAAATGCTGTTATTTACTTAACAGGAATTACTATTGATAAGTTTTTTAAATGGGATAAACATATTCCCAAATTAAGTCAAATATTAAGGACAGTTATAGGCAGCATGTTTAGAATAAAATATTTTGTACCAATAAAAACATTAAGACTTATTTATCAATCACTAGAGGAATCAATTATTAGGTACGGTATTACCAGTTGGGGCCTTTCTTGTAAAAGCAACATCAAAAAAATTAAATCATTACAAAACTCGGCATTACAAATTTAATAAAATTAATTAACAGATCAGCTAGAATTCATAAGGAAGAGGTACCCGAACTTTTTAAAAAGCGAGGGTGCCTGTCCGTTGATGCTATTCTATGACTCAAATTTGTTACTAGATATCGGTTTGATGAAACCTACCAGAAAACTCATAATACAAGGCTAACACAGCGTGAAGGCTTGTCAATACCGAGGTTTGTAAATAAATATGGCTAAAGAACACTTCATAATACAATTATTAAAATTTTCAAAAAGATTCCTAAGCAGATCTTAAAATAAAATGTTGACAAAACTTTTAAGAAAAAAATAATTAAATGGCTAATATGTAACAAGGGTTTATATTGATTATTATTTTATGTTAACAGTCATTTATTGAAATTTTTGTAAATAAATTTTGTGTAAAAAATACATATGCTTTTAGTTCTTAATATTTTTTTTATTACTTTTTTAATTTTTCTAACGTTTTTCTTTGTAAAGGAAAAATAAGAAACCTGCTGACAAGCCGGTTTCGCGGTTTAGTGAGTTTCATTATTTTTCCTTTTATATTTTCTGTTCATGTTTACCTTCTTAAATAAAATAAAAAATACAAAAAAAAAAAAAAGTTTTTAAAATAAATATTCTGTACATTAAAAATGTGTTCTTGTAAGTTTCGTGAACGCACTAGCACTAGATAATCGACATATACTTGATAAGATTAAATGAAAAAATATATTTATAAACCAGTTAACCCATAGCTAAACATTCAATAAATATTATTTTATTTTTACTATTAAGAATCGCAGCAAAATTCAGACGAACACAGAAGGATCCAGTGTATATTATATTATTATATCGTTAGCAACTAACCAAACTGTATAATTATTTTAAATGCAGATTGAAGGCATGGTTCTGTACCCCTGTTCTAAAGCATTTTCAATGTTAATCTTCGTCCCTACTTCCTGGGCACGCCTGGTCTCACTTCCAAAGGTGTTCGATACCTCCGACCTACGGAAGGTTATATAATGTTATTTACATACATACACCCACTATATACAAACATACAAGGACGTATTACATAACACGCATGTACAGGTAGATATTTGCTTGGAAAAATAATATAGGCAGGTAAATTTAGAGAGTTAAAGGCGGTTTGATGAATGGGTATTTGTATATGACATCAAAACAATTATACGCTAAAACAATACTAACTTACAGATTAAAAAACTATTCTTACTCAAATGAAAGACATAACCCCTACAATATATAAGAATTAAAATGTATTTACAAGTAATTCAAATAGATCAAGTCAAAGAAGGAATCGTGCGTTAGAAATAGCACATTGTAAAACGAGGCTCGCACAGAGACATGCATATTTTATAGGCCCAAAAACTTTTAATTCTTTTTTTACTGATAATATTTCATTGATCCCAAACTTTCGAAATTTTCCTTCTTTTAAAAAACATGCACTATCCTGGATTCAAACTAAAGATATGAACTCTTTTTTCTATGATTTATTTTGTTGCCCTTTAATAATAAGGAAATTTTTTGTGTTTTTTAAAAATATTTTTTATTTACTTATTTAATTACTATAAAAAAACCACATTATCTTTTACAGAATATTTTATTTTTTCTTTATTATTTTATACAAAAATATTATAACTGCCTTATTATTTATTAGAGGAGAAAAATTCATTAACATTTTCTTGTATACCCACGAACAGGCCATTACTTTGTGGGATTTTTTTGTTTACTATTTTTCTATTAAAATGTATTTCATTGATATGTAATTATGCTTTATTTTTTAAAATTATTTTTACTGTAAAAAAACAAAAAAAAATAATTAAAAAAAAATAAAATAATAATACATCACATACAAATAATATAATCACTAGATCCTCAACACAAATACAACTTAAACAAATACAGACTAATATCACTTTCGGACAAAGGCATTTTGAGTATTATTCAATTAAAATGTGTAATCTACTTCCACTATCTATCAAAACAAATAGTAACGAGAAAGTTTGTAAGTGAAAATTCTTTAAAGAAGTTTATTGTAATTTATTATATTTATTATGATGTACGAAGCCTATGTCAAAAGTAAATTGAGTTACATGATCGCCTTCTGGGGAACTGGTAACAAGACAGACATAACAAGAATACAAAGACAACAAAATAAAATTCTTAAACTAACATACAACCTACCCTACCCGACCTCTACGACTGAACTGTACAAAAAAACACACCAGTTTGACATAAACTACTTGACTAAAATTGAGACCTTAAAAATTGTGCACAAAATAACACTGGGAAACATACAAGACGACGACATAATATTAGCTAAAAATGCTGATAGGCACAAATATAACACCAGACAACAACAACATTATCATATTGAAAAAGCAAAGACAAACACAGGACAGTCAGAAATACTACATAATGGACTTAAACACTACAACGACTTACCTTACTACTTGAAAACTTTTACTGGAGGCAAATTTAAAATCAATCTGAAAAAGCACATGATGATGAAACTAACTAGACTAGACGAGACATAAAATGACTAGACAATAAAAAATTTCTAATGTAACCCTAACGGGTTTTTTAAAATTGTAAATAAATAAAAAAAATAATAAAAAAGACTAATGATATTTTTTTAAACACTTAAACTCATCAAAATAGCATTATATAAACTCATTAGTCAACCCGAAAAAAATTCGATTATGATCCTTATGATAAAAATTATTTTATTTAATTTACTTTCATATAATTTTGAATACTCTATTCCTTACATCGGTTTGTTTTAAAAAATGAACTCCTTAATTACTGGTATACTTAATTATGGACTGGTATCTTTATACCAGTCTCGAAGATGTCGCGAAAGCGATGAAACCGTTTACTGGATATTCCAAATTTGTGGACTAAAGTATCACTCGTCTTTTATTTATATAATAAATAACAAGAAAGTGTTTAAAAAGGCTATAAAAAAATGGATAGTGAAGTGGATTGTCTCATTCGCCCAAACCAATATTGAATCAATTGCTCCACAAGTGTATAGCTTGTGTTAGGTTTTTTTTCTTTCATTGTGCGTTTAGTAATATAAATAATATAGATGTACATAAATTAATTCTAAACATAAATACGTAGTGTTTAAAACTGTCTAAACATTTTGATATTTATCTCTGTTCATTAAGTAAGTCTTCTTTGTTTATTCTCAAATGTAAAAATATATTTAAAAAAGTACATTGTTATGTGTCCTCGGCACGGGTAACCCCAGCGAGGTCACATTATTTTTATTATTAATTATAGTTTGTAAGAGATAAAAAATAGAAATAAATAAATATATAAATTTGTTGCAACAGAGAGAGAAAAGATTTTGAGAAGGGATATGGAAATCTAGGCATTTACACGGATTATAACCTGTCATTGGCTGATTTAAGTGGCCACTTTAAATATCCCCTTTTTTTCAACCCTTCCATCTGTTGACTTTCGTGAAGTGAAAGAGCTGAAACCTTTATCACATGGACATTTTTTCCGGACATACGAAAAAGAGCCTTAAGAAAATTAACTTGGATCACTGTGTTGTCCAGATGTTGTCTGGACATGGTGAGTTTAGGTCAAAACTATATGACCTCGCACTAGTAAGAGATCCTGAATGTACTTGCCATGTGTATTTGATTGATCACAAACTGACAAAACTGCAGTGAGGGGTACAATGAAAGTTTTTAAAGTTTATTTGTTTTGTTATTTTCGCGGTTTAATTGTAAATAAATATACGATTTTCGCTTAATTAGTTTAAAAAAAAAATATTGATATTGATATGCGAAACTGAAGAAAGACTCAAGTCTTTATGAACAGTTTCGGGAAAGGGGTGGATGCTTTCATTGTATCACATGGATGAGGTTCTTCCGGCCGAACCGATTTTCCTAAAAGGCAACGCCTGAAAACAATTTTCCAATTTGTATACCTCTTCTTATACATGTTAGTTTAATTAACAATGTTTTGAGAAATTTAGATCTTAACAACTCAATGGACAAATCTTCGGCATATTTATTTATTTTACCTGCTGACAAGCCTCTAAAATAGAGGCTTGGCGGGTTATTCCTTTTAAAATAATAAATAAAAAAACTCTTCTTTTATTGTAATATTTAAACCCTATAACTTGTATAAACGGACAATGTCCGTAAATACATAAATAAGCAAGGCAATGCATTTCATCCATTAGTCCCATACTTGAGGACTCCACTCTGAACTGCTAATTTTGCCTCCTGCGACAAACATTTATTTGATTTTTTTTTGTAGTTGCAAATTATTTGTACCTTGCTTTTGTTATGTGCAAGGTTTTATCGAATACATTTATCTTTAAATTATATTCCGTTGACTTCAACATTTTTCACCGTAGACTTACAATAATAAAAATAAAGCAGAATCAGAATAAACAGAATAATTCTAGAAATATTACATTAACAAATAATAAAAAATTAAAAAAAATCGTAAAAGTTGGACACAAAAAAAACAAAAGGAGCTAGATACCACCATTGAATAACTTAGCCTGCTTGATCGTCCCTGTAATTAATCGAACGGTCTCTCTTCGTGTATCATTACAGTTCAGGAGCTCAGCTAGGTTATTAGTCGCAGCAATCCGAGTGTTTATTTTGCATTCAAGCTCCCACCTCGGCCTATCAAACATTGGACAGTATACAAGAAGATGTTCCACAGTCTGCTCAGTGATGCCATCACATGGACAGCAACTATCGTCTCGCAGCCCAAAGCGATGCAGATATTCCCTCATGCATCCATGTCCCGAGAGAGCCTGAGTTAATTCATATGTAGGCGTTTCATGCTTCCAAAATGTTTTGGCCTCGTCTGTGCTTCTCAAAAGTTGCTTGATCCACTTATTGGCAGTTTTTTCTTCATAAATTTTCCTCCACTCATTTAATTTATCTTTTGAAAGAGACCACCTTACATGGCTTATTGGGACTTCATCAAAGTTCGGCCTAATACGATGGATTTCCTTTCTCTCTAATCGGAGTTCTTCATTACACAATGCAACCACCTTAGGTCTCCCGTCTCTTCGGAAAATACAATTCTATTTTTGCATTTTACGATCGACTCGAAATAACTTGGTCCGTTAAATCAATACTGAACTGATTCAACCGAATTGTTGAAAAATAAAGTGAAAAAAAAGCAACAGTGTTTTGAGTCCGTCCAAGTTTTTTAAGGCAAGGATTACTGTTTTGTGGCTTTAGAATAAGGATGTATTATTATACCATTTTTTTGTCGATATATAAATATCGGATCGTAAATCTCTTACATATTTTGACTCGTATGAAGACTCTTCTTCCTTTCATAGTTTAACTTCCTTTACTAAACGTAGAAGCATTTCTGATCTGTCTTTCCTCTTCAAAATTTTAAACAATTTTATAGTCCATATCTTTTGGAGCGTATTTCAATTAATTGTCCCGTAAAGTCAACACGACAAGTTAATTTTTTTTATAATTCATTGCCCAAAAAAAATTATGTTCAAAACTCGTTTATTTATCGTAGCTGCTCCAAATTTAATTTACTTTGTCCCTATTTAGATATTTTTAATACAAATTTTTGTGACTTCGAAAAAAAACTTTTTGAAACACTGTAAAATGAAACATTTGTCAGTGTGTAATAACTTTGTGTTCCTTTAAATATGTTTATTATTATGATATCAAAATGTTGAATTGGTCAACTATATTATGAAAATCCCTCTCCTCCACTCCTCCACTCTATTTCCTCATCCCTTAACCTTCTTACGAGCGTTTTTTTTTAAATCATGTCTTATATAATATATTTATTTTTTATTTATTTAAATCTTAAAGTAGGGCACACATATCATACATATTGTTATGTGTGTTCTAATAATAACATTGCAAATATATTTAATTTATAAATTGTTTATCACATATGTCTTGACCATTATTTTAAATTTTGATATGTTTTTTTCTTCATAAATATTTTTTTCCATTTCGTAATACTTTTTAATTGCTTTAAATAAAATTGAATTTTGTGACTTTGCCTTTTTCCTAAATGGAAGTCTAATTTTGTACTTTTCTCTTTGCTGTGTAACATGTTCTCTCATTATATTTGTGAAAAACTTTAGCCGGATATATGTACTGTTTTTATATTTTGTATTTTTATATAACAATTGTTGTTTTTCCTTAATAATTAAAAAATATAAATAAATAACTTTGCTTGATATATTTGATTTGAATTTTTGGAATAATTAAAAAAATCTTTTTCAGTTGCTAGAATTTTGTCCGTCCATGCGCTTTGTAGCTGCAAGACGTTTGGTAATATTAGCTTTGATATTATGTAAATTACCTAACTAAATAACAAAAACTGTTAACTAACACTCTTCTTACATAAACTTAAGCTATAAAAAATAGGACCTAGAACTGTCCATACGCTCCGCAGGATATATGGTAATCTAGAATTTTTCTTTGATTTGTAAAATGGTAATCCGTCTATGCACTCTGTAGTTGCAAGACGTGTAGCAATAATATATCTTCTGTGTGTTACTTGAATTTTACATTATTGGAAAGGGGGAACTGAATCCCAACCGCCTATGCGCCCTGTAGCTGCAAGACGTGTAGGGGTGTTTATTTTACAGCGCCTTTAAGGAAGTTTTTACAAAAATTTTGCTTTAAAAATTATTCAGAATAAACAAACAAACAAAGGATAGAACGACATATCTCTCTGTCTTTGCATACAGACCTCACTCCTTTTACATACAAACATCTTCTCATGCACGCATTCGCCTGAGGGATCGCATTTCGGCAGCATTTTACCTACTTTCATAATTATTTTTCTAATTCCATTCTTCGCTCATACAATAGAGTCGGCACTAGAACTCCATCGTGAACTGCTAGTTTTGTCTCCTGCGACAAACATTTGTGTGTCAAGATTACGATTAGATAAATAAATATGCTTTGTAAACATTTTTGAAAACGTCCATTTTAATCGTGTTAAAATAAAACAAAAAAATCCAGCTACACCTGAGTCACAATCATTATTATTCATAGCAATAAAGAACCGAGGTAGGGTCTAGTAATTCCTTTGTGGAAAGGTGTTATCTGCCTTCACACTTGTCCGCTTGTCAGTCGCTTGCGAACATCTGTGCTGTAACTGTCAACTGTCACCCGTTCTCCCGCCAATTTGCGTGTTCGGGAATAAATCCGGCACACGTTCGAGAAAGCAAAACGTCTTTATGCGAGTTTTATGGCTGTACGTTGCGTAATGTGAGACAGGGTGTGAGGAAACGGGGTTTATTGTTGAAAACATTTTTTTATTTGTGCAATAATTGTTTTGAGTTAACAAGTGTTTTGGCCGATTCAATTTGTGTTTAATACTGTAAATTTTAGTGCGCGGGATATTTATGAGGTTGTTAAACAGAATTAGACCGAGGAGCGTGTTTTGTAAGTACTCTTAGTTACCTTTATAATTTATTAATTCTGTGTTTAGGCGGATTACGAATACAGTTCTGAGTGTGAAAAAGCATAAGAACCCTGGACGAGTGTTTTTGAATCGATGGCTGCTCTCAGATTAAAATCATAAAAAGGGAAATAGAGTGAAGAGTAAAAAAAAGAAAAGATTATTTAAAAACAAAAGATACATTCAGAAAAAAAAAATCGATTTGAACTTGCCAAAAAGAGGCGGTTCTGTATGGCAAGAGTATAAAATAGAAAAAAATAATATTTTGCAGAACTTATTTATTAGTTTATACATACATTGTTACAAAAATGGCACAAAAAAACACTCTGCTTGTACTAGGAGTAGGCTCAGTATATGAAGAGTCAGCAAGCCAGAAATATTAGTATGCCTAATGTTGCAATCGGTTCCTATATGGGCAAATGCCTGTTCTAAGAAACCGATTTGCTGCGGCAAATATGGTTTTTGAATATGTTTCCTATAAATAAAAATAATATTGAAGAAATAGAAAAACAGTTATAGCCCAAAAGAAAAGAAAAGAAAAAAAAAATACAGTTTACATTAAATGTAAAAATACAATTAAATATATAAATATATAGCATACATACTACATATATATATACATACATATACATATATACACACATGCATGCTCAATATATATGCACATGCGAAAATACAATAAATTTATATGTGATTCAATGGGATAGCATAATATTTAGAATGTGTAGATAAGTCAATTCGTCACTCACACAATTTGAACTTCTTTGGGATAGATCTTCCGGCTTTTCGTAGATCTCTTCGCCACTAAAACAGTGAATGATGATGATGGATTGGCATGGTTCAACTCTAAGTCGTATATGTTGATCGTCTTTATGAATATATTGAGAAAATGTGGACGTTTAAACATAGACAGAATGGTGAATGTTACACAGTGTGTAAAGTGGCAACTTACACATAGATAAAAATTAGAGCATCAGAACGGCAAAGTTTCTTGAAAACTTTCGAAAAAAAAAAACTTACTACTTTGAACGACGTCACTAGGTCGCATGAATCAACTAATGATAAGAGAGCTGTGAAAGATATCCGGTTCGCTTACCGTAAACGGACAAATCGGCAGAACTGAGAGAAAATAAACGGAAGAGAACCCTTGACGTCACATGTGGTGTAGTAACGGAAAAAAAACTTATAGCGCTGATAGTACGATATCTTAAAACTTCAATTAAAAAAATCTTGGCTCGGTTTAGTGGTCTATTAACAAATAAAAAAAAATACTGAAATTCCTCATTAAAAACATATAAAAATTAAATATCCTAGAACTACAAACTATAGTTAAAAAATAACACAATCAGACTAGTTTTTATGTAAGACAATTTTAGCTTTTACCCCGAGTGTCTGGCCACCCGTAGATAGTAAATAGTACTGGGCCTTACTCATAAACTTGGTATGAAGTTACGCCTAGGCATAGTAGAAGAATACGGATGGGAACATTATCCTTATAACAGTGGTTCAGTGAGGATGGTATTCCTATCTTTATTTCACCGCTATGCCAAGGCTTAACTTTATACCAGAATTATAAGTAAGGCCCATAGTATGTTAAAATTTTAACTTTATAATATTTGTTTTTTTATTCATATATTTTTCATTATAAACTATGATTTATTTATTCATTCAAAATTACACTAGTTTAAATATTAATGAACTTATTAAGGCTTTTTAGGCTATGCCCGTGTCAAGCTACAATAAATAACAATAAAAATACATAGTAAAATTAATAAGATTAAATTATAACGACATGTGATGCAATAGAATAACAATCTAGAAAAAAAGGTACAAGTAATAAATAATAAAATTCCAAAGAATACAATGCAAAAAAGATAATCAGAAATATTTTTTTAAATATAAATTTTACAAATTAAGAATCACACATAATCAAATATACAAAATAATGGTATCATTAAAATCAATAAAATAATAGTAAAATATAGTAGTAATAAAAAAAAACAAAATAAGCGTATCATTGAAATCAACAGAAAAATAATACATATATAATAACATAATTGAAATGATAATTGAGATATGTTTTCTAGAAACTCACTCAATACTAAGAAAGAAATAGGAGCAATAAGAAATAGGAGCAATAAATCATATGCCTACAACTAAATTAAATAATACAAAAATACATAGTGAAAAAACATAAAAATATCAAGATATGTAAAAAGCAAATAAAAGTAAAAGTAAGCAAAGCAGATTTTTAATTTTTTGCTAAATGCTAATCTCGAACTTTAAAAAAATTGACAACCTCGTCCCTATTAATAGTAAAAATAATGTGAGCTCACTGGGGTTACCCATGCCGAGGACACTTGACAATATCCTTTTTGAAAAATATTTTTATATTTGAGAATAAGCAAAGAAGACTTAATAAACAGATGATTAACAAAATGTTCCGACAGTTTTAAACATCATCATTCCCTTTCCGCACCTAATGGTGCATAGGGCACTTGATTGGTACACCAATCGCAGCATATCTCGATCAATTTTGTTACATGAAGGTAAGGTGATCAGTTTTACGCTTCAGGTACCAGCCCAGGGACAATGAAATATGTTAGAGTGAAAAATCCTTTTAAATAAATATTTCATATCAACCATGCCGGGAATCGGACCCAAGTCCTCTTGCATGGTAGACAAACGCGCTGACTATTACACCACTAGGTCGACTTCTTTTACACGACAGTTTTAAACACTACGTATTTATGTTTATAATTAATTTATGTACATCTATTTTATTTATATTACAAAACGCACAATGAAAAAACAAAGATATAACGTAAGCTATACATTTGTGGAGCAGTTGATTTAATATTGGTTTGGGCGAATGAGACAATCCATTTTACTTCTACCTAGCTCCACTATCCATTTTTTATAGCCTTTTTGAACATTTTCTCGTTACTAATTGTTTTAATAGATAGCGGAAGTAGGTTATAGATTTTAATTGAATATTACTTAAAATCCTCGTGTCCGAAAGTGGTATTGGTTTGTATTTGTTTAAGTTGTCTTTGTGTTGAGGACCTAGTTATTAAATTATATGTATGTGATGTATTGTCCAGCCAAACGATCTTGCGAGAGCAAAGTAATGAAATGTATTTAGTCAGATAGTTGTATTGAAAATTAACAACTAGTTGTTAATTTCTTAACTAATTCGTATTTATTACATGCAATAATATAGATATATTTTTAAAATGTTATTGATTCACACTTTTTCTTATGACACTCTAGCTACCGATATGGGTGTTTGTTTTTTACAAAAACCATAGCCATCTTACGAAACAATGCAATAGACTCTGCATCCCGTATCTCTTTTGTCTACTCATTAAACAGATTGTTATGAGTTGCTTAGATTTTTGTTATTGGGAGTCTGAAACATTCACCTCCCCGTAGGATAGCAATGAATTTCGTCATTGCGCTGAATATTACTGAATATGTACATCGGGAATTACACTGGCTACGTTTTCCACAGAGGGTGGAATACAAACTCTGTTGGCTTATGTTTAAGTCACTCCACAACTCTGCTCCGGAGTATCTAAGGGCCGGTTTTATAAACATCAGTTCGTTAACTTGATACCATTTTAAACTAATATTTGGTATACCGGCCAATTATTGCGTTTTATAAACGTTCGTAGCGTTACGAGCCGTTAAATCTATGGTTAAATGGTTACTGGCCGATTTTGACCGGTTAAATGCATTACGATCCGTTACCTTCAATGCCGCTGCCGTATTTGACATGACAGTTGTTTTATCACATTGTTATTTGATCAAATCTCCGCCCAATTAACATGCAGATAGTCATTATTTTGGGATTTAGTTGAATTACCAGTTTTATATGTTTTTTACTCTGCGTGGTGGTATAAAATCAACTTTAGTCTGATGGATAAATATATTCAGCAGTCAATTTTTAAAAATTGTAAACGTGGTTTATTGATATAAATGTATACTAAAATGACAGATAATAGTAAAAAATATCCATCGTACCTGCTCGCTTTTAATAATTTTAATTTTAATTCATAATACTCTCAATTCAAAGTAAAAAAAAAACTTCGTTCAAAATTGTCGACTATTTGCATTTGATGTATTTTTTCATTCAATGCGAATGCGCACCGTTCGCATTTGACAGAAAGAGCTTAGATAAAAAGTTTTTCCATAGACAATTGACAGAAAAATTTCAATTTCTATGAAAATGCTTACCGGCGACTGTCCGTTAACAAAAATGGTTTATAGAACACAAAACCGTCGGTTATCGTAACGAACGGCCAAGTGTTCGTTACACTTACGGAAGTTTGATTTGATGTTTATAAAACCGGCCCTAAGGGAACTATGCATTCCATATTATCTAACTGACAGGCGCCTTACGCTTAGATCAGCTACGGCTAGAGGAAAAGTTGTTATACCTCTACGCAAACAACGTACTAAATTCGGTGAACGCGCATTTGCGGTCTCAGGCCCTACGGCATGGAATGCTCTCCCAGCAGAGGTGCGAGGCTGTGAGAGTGAAGTGATGATTCGGAAAAAGCTTAAAACCCACTTGTTCTCTAAATCATTTGAATAAATCCTTAGCAAGTGATAACAAAATAAATTGTTTTACTTAAATTAAAAATGTAAAAGTTTCAATTAAATTTATTTATCTATAGAATCACTTTGTAAAGCGCTATCGAGGTAATATATTACGAAAATGACGCTATTTAAGTTATCCATTATAATTTTAGTAATATATTTGGGTAACAATGAGGAAAAATGATTTTGATAAAAGTGAACTACTTTGAACGTCGTCACTAGTTCTCCAAATTCAACCAATGACAGAGTGTTGTGATAAATTTCCGGTTACCGAGAAGCCAGCCCACCAATCAGGACAACTCATAGTAGAGAAGTCTTGACGTCACAGTTGGAGTATTTTCAAAAGCACTAAACTTTAAAAAATCATTGTGGTGATAATACGATACACGCATTTTTTTTAATTGGCTTAATTTGACGGTCCATTATCAAAAAAGTAAAATATTAGAGACACGTCAATAGTAAATATCTATAGTGTGTAAAAAAAACACTGCTCTAGCGCCATAATTAAGGGAATATAAAGATAAGTCCAAAAGCGTTTCCTCTTTAACAAATAAAAAACAACATTTAAGCGATTTATTTCATTCGTTCTTTCCTGACAATTTATTTTCAAGCACCCCCCATTTCGCGTCCGCCAGATTTCCGCACAAAGCTTTCCCTAAATTACCCCAATCAGACAAACAGGCGAACACAAGAGCGTCCGCCATTTTGTGCTCGTAAAAGTGACACGAGTGTTTTCCCGCCATGACATGAATTATTCATGGTGTTGCCACTTCTAGGGCGGGCGACTCCCCTCTACTGTGGCGTAAAGCAGAGAGGTATTTACTAATAATTGTAAAGTATGTGTACCTACCTATTGATCGTTCTGACTTTAGGTTCCATAGTTATGTTATGCATTAGGCAGAGGCGGATTTGCAGTCTCGGCCGCCCCAAGCCGTGTAGTACCAGCCGCCCCTTTCTCTGCTCTCATCATTTAGGTACCGCGAAACCGTCCAATTTTACCCGCATTTTTGCAATGATGTTGATTTTCTCCAAAAAAATGTACGTTGTGCTTTACTTTTTAATTAAGAAGAATGCCCTTGGTAATCACTGAATTAGGTTAGAATTGTAAATTCTGACATATTTAAATGCGATTTCAAGCAATTTAAAATTTTGATGGCGGGCAAAATTACCTCCATGTTTGCCCGCAACTATTGGTTGTTAAATTGTAGCTCATATGGCGTTCTTGTCTAAGAACTACTTTATTGAATTATTAATTCAAGGGCAAAATTGTCGTTTGAGCATATTTTCAATGGCTAACTAATATAATATTCGTCTAAAATCAATTGGGCAAATTTACCCGCCGAACTCTACTTGTTTTCATACAAGCAATTTATAGGTCTTAGGGTTGTCAAAATCTGGTTGGTAATTTAAGAAAATTTAATAAATCTTGTTTATTTAAAGAAATGTTTTATTTAAGTGCACATATACATAATCTTAGTCTTAATTAATAAAATGACAATTTTTAATATCAGGTTGGTACACACATTTTTCATTTGCAAATACTCATACGTATGTTGTAAGAAAAAATAACTGTTTCAGGAATATAGTTAACGAACAACTAAGAAGGTTAAAACTAGATGACATTAATTTTAAAAAAATAATATAATCTATTTCGGAATCAAAGTCCATAGCTACGAAAGTGAAAACATATCGTTTGAGGGTGGATAATAATGGAGGCTAACCAGCCTAATGAAACTCCATATATAATGAAAATAATCTAATATAGAAACAAATTGTATCCCATGAAAAAAATGAGAAATGCTTCAGTGATGATGATATAAGTTAATTAATTTCAAATACATTTGTATGTCTGCATAGGCAAACAAATGAAGAAAAAAATTGCATATTTCATGGATATAATGACGTGTCTATTAATTAATTATTCATAATAAATCACATATAATAATAAAAATAATGAAAATCGTGGTTTATCAACAAAAAAATACAATTTCTACATACATACTTAGGTAATAGATTTTTCTGGATTTTGTCTAGTCTGCCTAACTAGGTATAACCTGTTTGAAGGCAGACATTTTTATGCAAAATAAATAATAACATGACTACCCACTACCTACTAGTTAATTTATTATAGAGTTATACAATATTGATTTATACTATTTATTACTTTAGAGGGTTTTTGAATATATTTTCCGATTTTTCTCTATACAAACCCAGTAGCCAAATTTTACCAAATGTAGTTTAAACTTTTTCTGCATTTCAAAATCTTTCAATCTGTTTAGGCAAAAATGATCCAGCTCTATAAATAGGCATATAACTCATAAATGAAATGTTAATTTTGAACAACTGAAACACCATTGACAAGAAAAATACTATTTCCATCATTAACAATAATTTTTCAAATCAAGTAGTTATCTGTAATTTTATATTAGGGTGATTTTATAATTCCTCAAATATCTCAAAACTGTAATTTGACAGTTGGATCTTTTCTGCATACATACGTCCAATTTTCGACCATCTTTTTGCTGCATCTCTTTACCTGTTAACGTACGCCCGTATTTTCTCATTATATTTTTTTTTGCCACGTTTGGCCGCCCTAGGCCTGGGCCTATTGGGCCTTAGGGCAAATCCGCCACTGGCATTAGGCCACTCCCAGCTACCTAGTACCTAGGTACTCGTGACAACTTCATTCATATTAGCATAAATAAGCACGCGTCGATAATGAGAAATTGTGGTGTAGATATATATTTATTTATTATATACGGCCTAAGCCAATTAAAACAGTTACATGAAGAAACATGTACAAGAAACTAAACAATAAGATCATAAAACAATGTAGCAAAGACAAACAAAGGCAATGAAATAATGCCATACAATGAATATATTAATAAACATGATAAACATTATAAGACTTTGAGCTAAACCATGTTAATCCATCATCATCCCATACTGTTTTAGTGGCGAAGAGATCTACGAAAAGCCGAAAGATCTGTCCCAAAGAATAGGGAAATATCATTTTTTTTTACATGTTTAAAGTAATAAAATATGAAAATAAGGAATAATTAAAAATATATTTATAGATGGCAACCATGAAGTTTCGCATGAATAAATTGTGTATGTTTTTATAAATGTATGTATGTGTATGCGCATGGGTGTATGTATTATTATCCAGATCTTGTCTTGATGTCCCTTATGTTTGTCAATGCTTCTTTTATTATTTTATAATGTTTTTAACTATTCTTATATTATAATATACTAAGAGTGATGCTGTGATGCCCCCCCACTTTCTTTTAATCAGCAAACATTACAATTCATCGCTCTACAGTTTAATAATCTTTAATATATTGGTCGATTTCTACTTGGGCGTAAATTTTCAGCCATAACCACAAAAAGCTGGATTTCGTGCTTTATATTTTTCACAGAAAACTCCGGTGAAAACTGTCGTCAATCGTAAGCAATACGGTTGGCTAAGCTATATACTGAGGATGGCTTCTCAGAGCCTTAACCCCGCTTGCCTACTTTACAAGGCATCAGGTTCTCGACGTCCTGAAAGTCCACTGCTGACTGTTCGTCGGCAGTTTTTGTCAGAACTTCGGGATGAAAACCTGACTTGGGAGGACGCAAATGAGTTGGCAGCCGATAGAGATGCATTGAGGCTCTTTGTGGATACTATGTGCCCCAACTAGGAAATAAAGAAATAACCGACGGCGTGGCGGGGTGATCCTTCATCACCGTTTCATTAAAACGACAATGCCATGTGGTAAGCGGTATGTAATAAATGATGAATGAATTGTATTCGTTGTCCGCAGCACACGAGTCTCCAGAACTCGTCGCCATGAAGGAGAAGAGCAAGAACGCCGCGCGGTCCAGGAGGGAGAAGGAGAACGCCGAGTTCCTGGAGCTGGGCCGCCTGCTGCCGCTGCCGGCCGCCATCACGGCCCAGCTGGACAAGGCCTCGGTCATCCGGCTGTCCACCAGCTACCTGCGGCTCCGGCAACTCTTCCCCGATGGTGAGTTGTGCGGTACTTACAGTTCCTGCAATAATTCGAGTAAAAGGAGACTTTCCTATATGACCTTTCTTTCAGTAGGTATTTTACCCTCAGAGTAATAACTCTCCAGGGAAGCCCTTAAGCTCTATTGCATAGAACAAAAGCTTTCCAAATTTTTGGTTTAGTTTAAGTTTTTTTTAATTTAAATCTTAAAGTAGGGCACACATATCATACATATTGTTATGTGTGTTCTAATAATAACATTGCAAATATATTTAATTTATAAACTGTTTATCACATATGTCTTGACCATTATTTTAAATTTTGATATGTTTTTTTCTTCATAAATATTTTTTTCCATTTCGTAATACTTTTTAATTGCTTTAAATAAAATTGAATTTTGTGACTTTGCCTTTTTCCTAAATGGAAGTCTAATTTTGTTCTTTTCTCTAGTATTGTGATCGTGTTCATGCTGGTTCCGATCAATTTTTTTCCAAAATTCTGTTTTTTTATTAGAGTTTATAATTTTATGAACAAATATCTTTGTATTGTAAAATATTCTTTGTTTATATGTTAATAATTTCATTTCATTTACCATCGACTTTACCCTCGTATATCTGTTTTTTTTCAAAATGATTCTAAAGGCTTTATTTTGTAATACAGTTAGTTTATCTATGTTTTCTTTGTTTGATAAAAATAAAATGCTACTACAGTAGTTAACGTGTGGTTCAATAATTCCTTCGTAAATAGTTTTGCAGGAGTCCTTATCAATAAATCTTCTGATCCTTCCCAAAATTGATATTTTTTTTGCAATCTTATTTATTACCATCTTAGCGTTTTGGTGAAATGTAAGTTTTGAATCCAACATTACACCTAAATATTTAATTTCAGTGACTTCATTAAGTTTTTCATTTTCTATTACAATTGATGGTGTAATTTCTATTCTTTTGTTTCCTATATTCACTAAGTTTGGTTTTTAGTTTAACATCAAACGTGTAATGGACGGTTTCGGTTTGCGCTCGCAATTCTCAACGCAAGTACCTGCGGCCCGTTGCATTGCTGTAATATGTAACTAAGTTTGTGGTCATAGAATGGTTTTTCTCTAATATTTTACCATATTTATTTTATTTTATATTAAACAATTTTTGTCATATCTCCTAAACTATAAGTCTAGCATCAAAATATTCTCTGAACTAGTATTCCAAACGCTCTCAAAATACACGAGATAAAGTGTTTTCCGCTTAAATAGTCGTCATTCCGTCTTATTTGTCATTTTTTATAGATAAATTAGAGGCGGTTCCTTAGTATGTGCATAAGTGCAGTGCACTGCCAAGTAAAAATATGTGGAAATAAATTAGTAATTTTATTGACAGTAAAAATATTTTATTGGTACAGAGAAACAGGGATTCGTTGCAAAATTATACTCGTAAACATCATAATATTCAATACTAGCGCCAAAAGATCTAGTGAATTCGACTCTAGCGGACGATTTTCTCATCTTGTCTACGCATGCGCAATCGTCCATGTGCATGTTCTGTTTTGCACAATTCTTTACTCTACATTTGTATGAAATATGTGATTTCTCCTAAGATCGTCATTTGAGCGAGATAGACAACGCTTTATACCGGTGAATCGTGCGTTAGAGGGAGAAGATAATATACATACTCCGGGCATTGCCAACGCATGCGCAGATTTGAAGTTTAAAGTTCGTTTGCAATGTCACTTTGAACATGCGTAAAGACATCATATTAGTACGAATTTAGTCAATTTTGTATCCTATAACGTGAGTATAATGTTAGGCGAATTTAGCATTCCTGGTTCCGATGCGCGGGCTGTCATCTGTCATACTATTGCCCGTTTATCACGTCAGACCTGTCATATTGTTATAATATTATTGTACTTTACATACAAGTTGACAAAATGTAAAGAAATGCACTGCCCATGTTTTCGGTCAGAAGCTGCCAGTGATAGAAATCGAATGGTGTACTTATTTTTGTGAAATTAAATTTTTGTGTCCCAACTCAACACGTGGCTTTTGGCCTCATAGAGTTAGGGATCTCCCTCTTCAATTCGTGCCTCATGTCTGAGGATGGTGATTACGCCTGACTCCAGGCATGGCTCGTCTGTGGACAGTCTCCTTCCACCTGGAACGGTCTTGTGCTCTTCTATAGGCATTTGTCAGTGATGATTCTGATAATTCAGTGACTGTGCCGCTCCATCTTGTCGGTTGACGTCCAAGCGACCTTGTTCCTTCGACACTTCCCAGGAGAATAGTTTTCTCCAAACTATCAGAGTTCCAAACTATCACGGTATCCGCAGCATTCGCCGCCAACACCACATTTCGAAAGCTTCGTTTTTTTTTATTTTCAGATTCCCCCAGTGTCCAACGCTCCACACCGTACAACACTGAGAAAACCGAGGTCTTCACCAGTCTCTTTTAAGCGTTAATGGTTATACTGCGATTCTTCCAAATCTTCACCAGCCGACTAACAGAACTTTTGGCAATACCTATACGTCACCGTATTTCACCTTCACACCCACCGCCATCGCTGATGAGAGAACCTATAGTCCTTAAAATGTAACATGCTTAGAATGACAGTTTTCAGAAAAAGTGACGACATAACTTTGTAGTAACGTCAAAAGAGTTATTTATATTGACACACGAAAAGTCATTTGTATCTGGCGTGTTAATTTTTTTTTTTAATACAATGCTAGAAACATAAATCAATATTAATATATAAAATCAGATTTAAAACTAAAAGAAAACTAAAATGAACCTAATTATTAACGACGTTCTTACAAGGTTACATCATTTTGCAAAAACGTTAGATATGGGACAAATTGATCAATGTAAATTGATCGAATAAAAAAATAATGTTGATAAATGATGTTGTTTATGAAAAAAGTATAAATGTCTAATTTTTTGGTGAATAATTGTGTTAAACACACTATAATAGCCTTGTTTTTGCGTTTTTTTATATCAATTTTCGGAAACAGAGTTTCATGATTGCATGTAATAACTGATAAAATCGATTTGATCAGTGATCAGTAATTTCCCATCTCTAATGAAATTAGTTTGACAGCTGTCATTCTAATCAAGCTATATTTTTTGGACTATAGATAAATGAAATTGTTGACTCTTTCTAAGTTGCGCAGTAAGGATAATGGCGCTACTTTATTAGCTCGATCAATGATCATAAGCTCAATTTTGCTCATATTTATTGAGAGTCCCAGGTCTGAACTAGCAGCATCTATTCGGTCAATTAGTTCTTTCATTTTAATCTCTGACGATGCAATAAGTGTGGTGTCATATCTCAGGTTGGATAACTTCCTTAGGTGAAAGAGTTAGGGATACGTTATTTTTATATGTGTATTTTTATAAATAAATAAATGAAATTACGGCTTTGAATTTTTCAGTATCTTATGTCCAACCTCTTGTCCAAACCACTGTGCGCCCTGCGTTAACCACCCGCGAGCTCTAGACACTTTATTTTTGACAGTTTGTTCATACTAAATAAACACGTAAGATATTCAGACATTAATCTTAATTTTACGAATGTGCTGATAATTTATAGGAATTTAACTAGGGTTAAAGCACCAGTAAATGACCCCCCCAGTAAATAAATATTGGTTAATAAAACACAATATAATAAGAATTGCTACATGTGTCCAGTCAAAAAACTTTTAACACTAGAAACTCTGACAAAAGCAGTAGGCGGACACATCTTTTAGTAAGAAACAAATCTATAAGTTTTGAACTGTTAGTTGTCAAAGGGTAATAGTGCGTCCTTTCGTTATTGTTCTGAGATTGATAGTCTTTTTATAAGGAAAGGTGTGGTAAGAGTTTTATTTGACGCTATTTCTTATGCAACAACAACAAAAACAACAAACCATCACGCCGTTTCCCCGTAGGGATAGGCAGAGAGGATAGAACGCCATAACACTCTATCTTGGCATACAGACCTCGCTTCCTCTACATTTATACATCTTCTCATGCACGCACGCCGATTATTCCTACTTTTGACATGTCCATCTTCAAGTATTTGATGGACTTGATCGTGCCATGTCTTTCTCGGTCTTCCTCGTTTTCTGCATCCATCAACATTTGCATCGTAAATATTCTTAGCCGTTCTTTCGCTCTTCATTCGCTCTACACGTCCAAACCAACGCAGCACCCGTTTCTTGATTCTGTCAATAATTTCTTGTGCAATTTTTTGAATATATCCATATTCTAATGTGTTAGGTTGTTTTATAATGTTGTGATGTAACTAAATTTGAGTATTATTTTTACTGGGGTAGTAGTGGTCATTCACTGGTGATTCTGCTATTTTTTAGAGTAATATTAATTATAATTGTAATACTCGTAATTCAATAAAAAAGTAAAAGTACTTAGAAAAATTAATGTGTTTTTTATTGTTTTCTTTTATTTTGTGCGCTTAAATAATGAAATTTATACATTTAATGTGGATTTCACTACAAGCTGAACCTTAAACGGTCATTCATTGGTGCTTTGACCCTATTTCAATGCATTTCTTTTTATAAATAGTTTCATTGACATTAGGACGTTTGGATACAAATATCATCAAATTACATGCATCACATTGCTTGAATATTCAGATAGTGAGTCACTACAATACATCTGGCAATATTTTGATATAATAATAATAGAAATAAAATTGAATCGCGATGTTTTGATGGATTGCGGCACGCGATACGATTAAATATGAGCTGGCAGAGATCTTTGGACTTTGTAAGCGGCTCTTGTTACAAGCAAGATAAATATCTTTATTTTATACATCATTTGTCATGGCCTTTATTTATATGAGTTTAAAAGAAAAAGTTTTTATTTCGGCTTAAAGGGGATTCAAATTATTTAAATATATTTGGATTTGTCGTTTGGCTACCAGGATATAAATGATCGCAAAAACTTAATTGTTTCTACCATAGTTTATATTTAACACACCTATCTTCCTGTGGCGAGCGGTGAGTTTTAAATTGGTAAGCTACGAAAATTCTGATATAATGTCCATAGCGGTAGTATGGCATATAAAAAACAAGTCTATTTCATATTTGATAAATAATCCCTAATAAATTACTAATAGTTTCAGTAAAAATATTTTCTAGCACAAACATTTTATTTAAAAAATACAATTTAAAAAACATAATTGTAAAAAAATAAATTAGATTCCAATTTTTTAAATATAGCTTGATTAGAATGACAGTTGTAACCAAAAGTGACGACATAACTTTGGAGTAACGTCTAAAGAATGATTTATATTGACACACGAAAAATCATTCGTATCTAGCATGTTAATTTTTTTAAATACAATGCTTGACATATAAATCAACATAATTATATAAAATCAGCTTTAAAACTTTAAAAAACCAAACTTAACCTAATTATTAACGACGTTCTTATCAGGTTACATCATTTTGCAAAAATGTCAGAGATGGGACAAATTGATCAATGTAAATCGATCGAATAAAAAAATAATTTATTTGATGTTGTTCATGAAAACAAGAATAAATATATATTTTTTTGGTGAACAAACACATAATAATAGGCTTGTTTTTGCGTTTTTGAATCAATTTTCGGAAACAATGTTTCATGTTTGCATGAAAAAACTGATAAAATCGATTTGAACGGTACATGGTCAATGGTCAGTGATCGGTAAGTACCCATCACTAGTGACATTAGTTTGGCAGCTGTCATTTTAATAAAGCTATATTTTAAGGACTATAGCATGTGATTGCCAGCATAGATGTTTATGCAATGGTACGCCCTTGAGGTGATTTCAACAAAAATGGCGCTATATAAATTATCCAAACATTATTATTATTATTATTACGCCTGGAGGGTGCGACAGACTTTTTTAGGCTGGTGATAATTTTGTTTGTTTTGATTCACCAGGTTTGGGTGACGCGTGGGGTGCTTCGCCCCCTCCGCGAGGCCCTCGGGACCTGGCCATCCGAGAGCTGGGCTCCCACCTGCTGCAGACCCTGGACGGGTTCATCTTCGTGGTGGCTCCGGACGGGAAGATCATGTACATATCCGAAACTGCCAGCGTCCACTTGGGACTCAGCCAGGTACAGAAAGAGGGAGGGATTTCTTATCTTTTGACTTAAGATATATCTAAAGGGTTTACATTTATTGTATCGGAGACGGACACCATTTTTGAGAAGGAAATATGAAATTCTAACCCTTTAAAGGTCTTCTGATCACTTCACAAAAGTCAACAAATTAATTATTATTTTATTTTTATTTAATTTCATGTGAAAGCCAACAGACATTTTTTCATAGAATTAAGAGCAGTCCAGAAATCGCATACGAGCATTAAACAGAAGGCGACTAAACTACCCTTTTTTACGTTTTGACGCATTAGTTTCTTTGTAGACGTCGCTCAGTAGGCAACTCCTGATTTGAATTCAACTATGCCGTGTTGTGTCCTTTTAAAGTGTAGAAATACTGCTAGAATCTTAAAGAATCAGGATGGGATCACATTTCATGTGTAATAAGCAAATGAATGTGTGAGTAGCAAATACATTACTTAAAAATTGAATTATTTTTCCATCTGTCAGATTGTCGAAGAACATAAAATGGACATTTCGTTAGCGTTGCCAGGGTAGAACATTTTTTAACCCTACTTTGCTCATCTAATGAGAGAACTAATGAAAATTGGACCTCGGATTAAAAAACTCTGTGGTGGACATTTGACCGACATAATCTTCAAAACATCAAATATTATTTGACATGATATAAAAATATCCGTTTTATGTAAAATAAAATTTATTTTAAATTTTAAGTTCAAAGTTCATCAATTCAATTACTCTTATTAAATGACCCTTTACTTATCTACTCTGTTGTGTCAATCAATATTTCCGCGTGCACAATAAAATTTTAGAGAAAATAACAGATTGCTTTTATTTACCTTACATTTGTGTTATGATTTTTTTTTCCACTGTGCAACACTACGCGGCGACATCATGAATGCGCGCGGTGAAAGTGGGGCATAGTGGGGGAATTTTTTGACGCAGTCCGATGTATTCAAATATGATTCTACGCCCCTTTTGGACTATTCTTAATTCTATGATTCAGAGTCAACCGTCTAAAATTGCAATACGATATCAATTTTGATTGTATAGATTCAATTCGGGTAGTGTTTTTTTAGTGATGCGAATTCTAATTGACATATGTAAAGTAAAGAATTCTAAGAGTGCGCACAGATCGAAGAGTAAATAATATACTTCTGTTTTTGTATAAATTCATAGATTTTTATAATGAAGATACCAGCCTCGAAGATATCGCGAAACCGGTCGCTGGTTATTCCAAATTTTCGGGTTAAATATCACTTGTCTTATTTCTATAATAAATTTCTATGAACTGAACACTATCGGTCTCACAACGCTGCAGGAACGGCGGAATAGGGGTGACCTGATAGAGACATACAAAATACTCTACAGTCACTATAGCTGCCAAAATTTAGATCCTATGTTCAAGCTTGTACAAGATACTTGACTTCGAGGCCACAGTCTCAGGCTAGAGAAAACCAGATTCGATCTGAATTCTCCGAAATATCCCCTGAGCAATAGGGTTGTTGATGGTTGGAATAAGTTGCTACAAGAGCTGGTCTCAGCATGTCATCATCAGTGGCGGTAAGACCGTTGTGGGCCCTGGCTATGTCTCCATTCCTCCCTCCAGTTCGCCAGACCAATTGCTTCAATGTCTCTTTCCACATTATCCAACCATCTTAATTTTGATCTACCTCTGCTTCGTCTGCCTTCCAGAATGGTATAAATAATCTCTTTTGGGGTACGGTTATCATTCATTCCGTGCACATGGCCCAACCATTGTGAGCTTCTTATTTTGATGAATTGTGCAATGTTGGGTTCGCCATACAGTGCCTCTAATTCATGATTAAACTGTTTCCTCCACACTCCATTTTAGTTAACAGCACCAAATATCTTCCTTAATATTTTTCTTTCAAATACTAATACCATGTTTTCATCTCTTTTGGTCCATAACCCAGCATTTGGCACCATATGCAATGACCGGTCTGAGGAGAGTTTTGTAAATAATGGTCTGAGTTTTTCTAAAAAAGGTTGAAGAGCGCCGACAACTAACTTTCGTTAAAATAGATTTAGGCATATCAGCTTTAAGCTGCTCGCTTAAAATAAAAAACTTCACCCTGAATTTTCACTAACAAACTTGAATGAAATAGCAAAGTACCTACTCTTAGCACTTAGCAAATCGCAATAAAAATTCAGCAGATTAAAAAAATATATTGCAGGTGGAGCTGACTGGCAACTCCATATACGAGTACATCCACCCCGCGGACCACGAAGAGATGGCGGCTGTTCTCACGGCCGGCCCGGCGACGTGTCCCGGCCCGGCCTCCCGCGCGGACCTGGAGTGCGAGAGGGCTTTCTTCATCAGGATGAAGTGCGTCCTGGCCAAGAGGAATGCTGGACTGACCACTTCGGGATACAAGGTACGAGGAAATTGGGTTAATTTATTGCGTTTAAATTTATTGTAATAGAGGGAAAACATTTTTGAGAAGGGCATATGGGAGTCTAGGCATTCACAGGGCTTATGATCTATCATTGGCTGGTTTAACTGGCCATTTTACACATTGTGTAACATTCACCATTCTGCCTATGGTTTAAACGTCCACATTTCCTCAACTCTTTCATCTGTTGACTTTTGTGAAGTAAAAGATATAAAAATATACATATATAGTATATATATATATATAGTATAAAAAATTGGAAAATGGTTTTCAGGCGTTGCCTAGTAGGTGAATTGGTTTAGTCGGATGAATCTCACCCACATGATAAAGGTTTCAGCTCTTTTTCTTTACAAAAGTCAACAGATGGAAGAGTGGAGGAAATGTGGATGTTCAAACATAGGCAGAATAGTGAATGTTACACAGTGTGTAAAGTGGCCACTTGAAACAGCCAATGACAGGTCGTAAGCCCTGTAAATACCTAGACTCCCATATTCCCTTCTCGAAAATGTTTTCCCTCCGTTGAAACAAATTTAAATATGAACAACTGCTTAGGGAGAAAATCCTGCCAGTCTGCAAGCATTTGGACATACTCAAAACATTGTTCAATTAATTACGGTAAAAAAAATCGGAGAGACTGTAATACCCTCTCACTTCTGTTCACTGCATTTCGTAGCCCTAACGCTCCGATATACCTACGTGGAAAATTTAAAGAAAATGTACACGGAAAATTTCATTTAGATACTTTCATAAAAACTAGAAAATTGAGTAGAATTATAATATACTGGAAGGCGCGTAGAGTCACGTTTGCATACATCGCACTGTGTCCAAAAGTCTGACATCCCACCTGCGCGCATGCGTAAAGTGGCCGCGTAATGTTACCTAATGACAACAAACAATATTCTCGTAACACAAGTATAAGATAATCTTGGATAATTTAATGTTACGTTTTACCACAAAAAATATTTTAAAAAACAGGTACTTTCATTAGGCAAACGCAAAAAAAACATTAAATAATCATTTAACAATTAAGTCACTCAATAAAATGTATTTTTATACTAATGTTTATTAATAGAAAGCCGGATAAAAAAATCGACCACCCTGGCAATACTAACAAAAAACTGCCGACATGTACAGAAAAATATATAAATATTTTCCGCAGAAGCAGAATTCGGACTTGCATTTGTACAGCTTCTAAATGTGTAAAACAGTGCATGAGATCTCGCTCTATTATAATTATTGGGAACATCCAAACTTGTGTTGGATAAATGGGAATCTAGTTGTGGTAGAGTGGGATTTGAACCTAGAACCTTTAACCCATGAGTCCACAGCAGTACCACAAGACTACAATTCTATTCATTATTTTTATTTTATATTTCACTTTTTCAAACATGATTTAATAAATAAGTCGTATCATTTCATACATGGTCAATATAGTGCAGGCAATTAGTAAAATAAACCAAAGTAGGGAAGAAAAAGCCAAACACTCCTATAGTGGAACGAAAGGCCTGTTGACTGCTACCAACAGGCCGACTTCTCCTGAAGAGTTTCAAGTGGTTTCCTCTCCACATGAGCAAATGCTTAGAAGTTCCTGATTGGCCCACATTAGTATATCCGTGATCCCAATAGTTTAGATAAATTTAAAGAAATTTAATTGCAGAAAAATCCACTTTTGAAATATAAACCTTGTATATTATAATCAAGGTAAATAATAAAGCTACTCCTATATAAAAAAATATATGCAAAAAAAAAAGTTAAATAGTGACGGGTTATAGGTCGCTTCCCTGCGGATACCCAGTACTCAAAGTAAAACGCACGGCCTATACACGGGTCCTGGGAATATGCCCCAAGAGTAGATCGATGTATGGGACTATTATAAACCTAATGTATGTGTGGACACGGGTTCCCGTGCCATTCAACTCCGTCATATTGTATTATGGCACCTACTATACATTGGAAGGTATGAAATTATGTGGACGCGTCGCGCGTCGAATCAGCGCAAAAATCATTTGAAAAGAATTTTGTTGTGAGTTGTCGAGGTTAAAAGTTCAAAACTGAGATTCGTTTACATATCGTGGGCATACAAGAGAAATTGACCAAGTAACAAAATCAAAAGAGACTAGTTTACTTGGGGCTAGTTGACCCAATTATTCAATATGGATTAAGAATATAGGGACTAAGTTTTAAATCTTATACGGATAGAGTCTTGAACTTACAGGTACAAATCTTAAAAATTATCGTACCTGTAAAAATAAAGAATGAGGCAAAAGGCAACAATAAAATATGATTTGATTTTGTTAACGTTTTGCCAATTAACAAACGGTGTCAGTATAAGATAATGACAGATCATTTCCTCGATTGCAATTTTAAACACAAAATAAACCACCAGATCATGACCCGACAAGTATCGGCACAGCAGCTGATGGTACCACGACAGAAAAACTACTATGGTGACAGAACAATGGGTAGTGTAGTACCAAAACTGTACAATTTAATACCAGCTAAAAATCGTGAAGAAAAAAACCTAATTTCATTTTAAAAAAATAGTCAAAAAATTATTAAACAGCAAGTGAAACTTAAGTGTATAAATATATTTTATTCTTCAATTATTATTAAACTATGTACTTGTTTATAAAATTTTAAAAAAATGTAATGTAACCCGCAGACAAGCTTCGGCTTTGCGGGAGCAAATATACAATTATGTATGTTACTTATTTGTTAAAATGAATAAAACTTAAAAAAAAAAAAAACGATGTTCAGGGGAACCATTCTAGTGTTTTTCTAGAGTTCAATTGCTTCTCAAAGATCAGATTTTTCAAGTAGGTAGTTGGTAATTATGCATTACATATACGTCACTTTTAACTTAGATGTGAAGTATAAACGTATTTCAAAAAAAATATCACTTAGTCAATTTTGTCTGAAAAATTTGTCATGAAATTTTGCAGATAATCATTTTTGTTTCATTCATTGAGGGAGGTAGTATTTTATTTTGTAACTATAAATTATGTTTTTGAGATTTTTAAATATTTATTAAGGTTAAATAAATACAGAAATACAAAATAAATCAAAATGAACAAATAATTAAAAAGTGTTACGTAATAATATAAAGAATAAATTCAATCAATTAACTTTTCATAAACAAAACCATATCTGTCAAGATAAGATTATTTTTATTTTCTACTTAAGTACCTTAAATTATATAACTATATAAGGACATTCAATCCAAATAATCTTCACATTCGTTTGAAAATGCCCTAACAAGGCGAAACAATTGTCACGAAATTTTTGTTTTTATATTTGTAAAAATAAAATAAAGTGTTCAGTAGACTGAAATCAATGTTTGATTTCTAATATTATAAGTAAAATTAATATGATTAATACATAATGACATGACATAACATACAACAGAGTTTCTAGGGCTGGCAGTTTTCTGCAAAATGCACATCTTAGGTTGTGTGGTCAGCCAGACTTTGAAAATCTTTAAAACCGATGACAGGTCATAAGCCCTGTAAATGCCTAGACTTCCATATTCCCTTCTCAAATTTTTTTCCCTCTCTGTTGAAATAAATTTAAATATGAACAACTCCCTACGGAGGAAATCCAGCCAGTCTGCAAGCATTTGGACATAATCAAACATCTTTAAAACCGATCAAATACATAATTGAATATATTTTTTGTATTCTAAAAAAACGGATGCATGCATTATTCATCATTTGTCAAAGTAAAACACATTCCTACTGTTGTGTTGATTTGATTATTCACTCTTTTCACAAAAATGATATTTTCTCAGTTTCACTTTTCTATCGAGGCAATGTCATCGGCCCGGCCCATCTTTTCTGTGGCCTTCCAACACTTCTTTTGTTCGCCAATGGTCTCCACTTTACTTTTCTGGGTGTCCTGCCATCATTTTGCCTCGCCAAGTGCCCTGCCAACTGCCATTTTAATTTTGCTGCACAATCCATGATGTCCACGACTCCGGTGCGGCCCCTTATTTCTTCATTTCTTATTCTGTCTCTTAGACATACATTGAGCATCTGTTTTTCCATGGATCGTTGCGTGCATTTTAGTTTTTGGCTACTTTTCTGTGTTACAGACGTGGTTTCTAGTCCTTTGACGTGCACTAAGATTGATCAGAAAAAAGGAAAAAAAATGCCATTGTTTCACTGGTTGCCATGATAAGGTTTAAAACGGCTTAAGGGTATGTGGAGTGCTTTCAGTGCAATATTTCTTTGTACTGTACTGAACGGGTGGATAAGCCAGAAAACTTTACACTTTCGCCGCGCGCATTCGTGATGTCACCGCGTAATGTTGCACGATGGGAAAAATATAATTATAACACAAAGGTGAGGTAAAAAAAAGCAATCTGTTAATTTCTCAAAAATTTTATTGTGCACGCGGAAATATTGATTGACACAACAGAGTGGATAAGAAAGGGGTCATTCAATAAGAGTAATTGAATAAATGAACTTTAAACTTAAAATATTTAAAAAAATATATTTTACATAAAACGGATATTTTTATATCATGTTAAATAATTTTTGATGTTTTGAAGATAATGTCGGTCAAATGTCCAGAACAGAGTTGTTTAATCCGAGACCCAATTTTTATTAATTCTCTCATTAGACGAGCAAAGTAGGGTAAAAAAAAATACTACTCTGGCAACACTAACGAAATGTTCATTTTGTTTCTTCGAAAATCTGACAGATTGAAAAATAATTCAATTTTTAAGTAATGCATTTGCTACAAACACATTAATTTGCTAATTACACATGAAATGTGATTCCATCCTGTTTCTTTAAGATCCTAGCAGTATTTCTACACTTTAAAAGAACACAACACTGCATAGTTGAATTCAAATCAGGAGTTGCGTACTGAGCGACGTCTACAAAGAAACTAATGGGTCGAAACGTAAACATACTAATTTATGAGTAGTTTAGTCGCCTTCTGTTTGATGTGCGTATGCGGTTTCTGGACTATTCTGAATTCTATGGAAGTGAACGACGATGCAGGATTACTGAAACGTGTTATAACAGGTGACGAAACATGGGTTTACGGATATGACGTCGAAACTAAGGCTCAATCGTCCCAGTGGTGGCATTTTGGATCGCCAAGACGAAAATCGCCGAGCACGCCAAACACTTCTAACCTTATCGGCTGCTAAACGAACGTCGCCACCATAGAATTAAGAATAGTCCAGAAACCGCATACGCACATCAAACAGAAGGCGACTAAACTACTCATAAATGAGTAGGTTTACGTTTTGACCTATTAGTTTCTATGTAGATGTCGCTCAGTACGCAAATCCTGATTTGAATTCAATTATGCCGTGTTGTATCCTTTTAAACTGTTAAAATATTGCTAGAAATAGGACGCAATCACATTTCTTGTGTAATTAGCAAATGAATGTGTACGTAGCAAATGCACTACTTAAAAATTGAATTATTTTGCAATCTGTTAGATTGTCGAAGAAACAAAATGGAAATTTCGTTAGTGTTGCCAGGGCAGTAATTTTTTTTACCATACTTTGCTCATCTAATAAAAGAACTAATGAAAATTAGACCTCGGATTAAACAACGCTGTGGGGGACATTTGAACGACCATTATCTTTGAACCATCAAATATTATTTAACGTGATATAAAAATATCCGTTGTATGTAAAATAAAATTTGTTTTATATTTTAAGTTCAAAGTTCATCAATTGAATTACTCTTATTAAATGCCTCATTGCTTATCTACTTTGTTGGTCAAGCAATATTTCCGCGTGCCCAATAAAATTTTAAAGAAATTAACAGATTGCTTTTTTTTTTTACCTTACATTTGTGTTATGATTATATTTTTTCCCATCGTACAACATAACGGGGCGATATCACGAATGCGCGCGGTGAAAGTGGGGCATAGTGGGGGAATTATTGGACACAGTCCGATGCATTCAAATATGATTCTACGCTCCTTCTGTTCTACTATTCTCCTTCTACTATTTTTAATTCTATGGTCATCAAATTAAAAAAAAAACGATCGGACTCTTCAAACCCCCCGGAATTGAAAATTTTCCGTTATTTTCTGAACAAAGAAAGTGTAAGAAAACAGTTTTTATATTCAATTACCCGTAGCCTGAACTTCAGCGTTGATTTTGAACTAAATTATGCACTGTTATGACCGGGGTTAATTGTAACAGCACGGGTGAGAATGCGATGAATATTTTCAATCCCTAGGTACTAATCAACCCCTCAGACACAAAGGAAAATGCACAAAACTGCAGCAAATTGGGTGATAGAATGCACTTTGCAATTGCATAACTCGCTTCTTATGAATGCATTGCTTGAAAGTTCGTGTTCTGGCATAATATAGGATTTGTGTTGAGAAGCACTCTCTAGGTAATCGTGGCCAATAGATGCAAATTAATTGCTAGGCATACGGCAGGGGCGAATCTTTCAAATAAGCGATTATCCACAGCTCACTATTACATTTGACTTTAGATAATATTATTTTATAATAACTAATGTTGATGGGATAATAAATAAAATCATCATCATTCCCTTTCCGCACCTAATGATGAATAGAAAAACACCCAATTACACCTTCACCAAAGTTGTTGCACAAAAATATAAAACCGACACATGTATTTTCATAAGCACATGCATTGATTAGGACAAACATGCACTGATTAAATTATCAATGTTAAATGTTGTTTGAGAAATAGTTGAAAAAAGGTGGAGGGGATGGAGGGAGGGGGTGAGCTTAAAAGGTTTAGGGTGACTATTACAGAGGAACATCGTATAACTGACTATATTGAAAGGTTGTTTGATTATTGATCAAAGTAACATTATTTTTTAAAGCTTTCCTAATGTGAAATATTTCCATATTATTTACTTTTAACCCTTTATTATTTGTATGTAAGATTTTAACTCCTGTGTTTTTATTAAAGTCATGATTTAAATTGATTAGGTGATTTGCGAATTCGAAGAATTGTTCTTGTGAAGACACCTCATAAGTTCTTTAACACGAATATCAAAATTTCTTGAGGTTCTTCCAACGTAAACTGAAGGACAAGAATTGCATTTTTATTGGTAAACACCTGAAATATTTAATAAACTCTTTTTATCTTATTATTACCAATATTGTTATTTGTATAAAAAGCGGGTTTGATATTATTTGGTAAAAATTTAAATACATTTGTGGATATAGTATTCACATAAAGAATTCTTCTTCATTATAAATATTATAATTTCTGTTGACAGGATATAAACATTGTTTGATTCATTTAGTTTTCTATTTAAAATAGTATTTATTAACAATGTTTGACAATCTCCAAATGCTTGCAGACTGGCTGGATTTCCTCCCTAGGGAGTTGTTCATATTTGAATTTATTTCAACAGAGAAAAAAAACATTTTTGAGAAGGGAATATGGAAGTCTAGGCATTTACAGGGCTTATGACCTGTCATTGGCTGGTTTAAGTGGCCACTTTACACACTGTGTAACATTCACCATTCTGCCCATGTTTGAACATCCTCATTTCCTCAACTCTTCCATCTGTTGATTTTTGTGAAGTGAAAGAGTTGAAACCTTTATCACGTGGGTGAGATTCATCCGGCTGAACCAAATCACTTACTAGGCAACGCATGAAAACGATTTTCCATTTTTTATACTTCTTCTTTTACCAGGTAGTAATTCAACAATGTTTGATTATATCCAAATGCTTGCAGACTGGCTGGATATCCTCCCTAGGGAGTTGTTCATATTTAAATCTATTTCAACACAGAAGGAAAATATTTTTGAGAAGGGAATATGGAAGTCTGGGCATTCACATGGCTTATGACCTGTCATTGGCTGGTTTAAGTGGCCACTTTATACACTGTTCTCAGCTCTTTTACTTCACAATAATCAACAGATGGAAGAGTTGAGGAAATGTGGATGTTCAAACATGGGCAGAATGGTGAATGTTTTACAGAGTGTTAAGTGGCAACTTAAACCAGCCAATGACAGGTCATAAGCCCTGTGAATGCCTAGACTTCCATATTCCCTTCTCAAAAATGTTTTCCTTCTCTGTTGAAATAAATTTGAGTATTTATTAAATCAATTGTACTTTCATTCCATTTTTAATAGCAATTTTATTACTTTGTTTACTTATAAAAGTTATAACTTTTTAGGTTATCCACTGTTCGGGGTACCTCAAGGCGCGCCACCAGGCCGGGGGTGTCCGCCTTTTAGGGCTGGTTGCGGTGGGCCACTCGCTTCCTCCCTCCGCTGTCACAGAGCTGAAGATGCACCATAACATGTTCATGTTCCGCGCCAGCCTGGACTTGAAGATTATATTTCTGGACGCCAGGTGAATACTACACTCTTTCTTTTTCTCTTGCCAGATCCGCTCCTGAGTGGAGCATGTGGCCATCACCGGACGCCTGCAGGAGACTATCGCTAGCCAGCACTTTTGCATCCTCCCAACTCACGTTCTTTTCACCCTTTTTAATTAAAAAAATAAAATAATTAAGATTGTCATGGTATCTACATAGAATTAAGAATAGTCCTGATACAGCATAAGAGCATCAAACAGAAGGCGACTAAACTACTCATAAATGAGTAGCGTTACGTTTTGCCCCATTAGTTTCTTTGTAGACGTCGCTCAGTACGCAACTCCTGATTTGAATTCAACAATGCCGTATTGTGTCCTTTAAAAGTGTAAAAATACTGCTACGATCTGGAATAAACATAATGGGATCACATTTCATGTATAATTAACAAATGAATTTGTAAGTAGCAAATACATAACTTAAAAATGGAATAATTTTGCCATTTGTCAAATTGTCAAAGAAAATAAAATGGACATTTCGTTAGTGTTGCCAGGGTAGTAAATTTTTTTACCCTACTTTGCTCAACTAATGAGAGAATTAATGAAAATTGAACCTAGGATTGAACAACGCCGTGGTGGACATTTGACCGACATTATCTTTAAAACATCAAATATTGTTTCTTCTTATTTTCCACATCCGCTCCTAAGTGGAGCATGTGGACATCACCAGTTGTCTCCAGGAGACCCTATCGCCAGCCAGCATTTTTGCCTCTTCCCACGTCAATCCAGCGCCCCTTAATTCCGCCCGGAAAGCTAGTAATATTAACATTTTACAACAGAGATGAAGAACATTTCAGTCCTTGTCTACAAAAATTTTAACAAACTCAAAATATTTTTGATAAATCTACCTGGTCCATGAATAAGTATAGAAATTGAAAAAATAAAGTTTTTAGGCGTCGCCTAGTATGTAGGTGAAATAATTCAATTACACGAATCTCACCCGCATATATAAAGGTTTCAGATCTATAACTTCACAAACATCAACAGGTGAAAGAATTGAAGGGATATAGATGTTCAAATATTAGATATCGCAATAGGGATCTGATACAAAGAGGGGTCAACACTGTTCTGGCATCGAGACAACACTATTACGTTGGCAAGAAGGTCCATAACTTTTTGCCAGAATCGTAGAAAAGCGGGAGTTGTTGACTTCGCTCTTTCATGACATTGGTCGTAAGGAGTCAGAAAGGCTGATGCATGCCGTGGATTGGAGATGCTTACTGGATGTTGAAAATAAAACATGAAAATAAAGAATAATTATAAAACATATATTTACAAATGGCAATCATGAAGTTTCGCAATATATTAAATAAATTTTCTATGTTTTATGAATTTATGAATGTGTATGCGCATGTGTGTATGTACATGTGTATGTATGTATGTATGTTTGTATATGTTTATGTGTGTATATATATATATAAATATACAGGGTGTTCTTTAAACCCCACATCCGAAACCACGATGATCAGTATGAGCAAGAAGACATATTGGCAAATTAAAATTAATTTTTAGAACGAATACTTTTTTTAAAAATAAAATATCTAAAAAAACAAATGGCTACTAACTTCTGCGAAGAGAAACGAGGTGGGGGGAAGGGGGAGTCAGACACACCGTTAACCACGCGGCCGCGCCCCCCTCGCTTCTCCCCTGGAGAAGTAAGCAACCATTTGTTCTTTTTAATATTTTATATTTACAAATTTTCTTCGTTCTAATTTTTTTTTAAATATGCCAATATGTCTTCTTGCCCATACTGATCATCGTGGTTTCGGATGTGACAGGATTTAAAGAACACCATGTATATGTGTATGTATGTATATATGTATGTGTGTATCAAAATGTGTATACGAGTAAGTTTATATTTTATTAGTCTGTGCTTTCAATTAACTTGTAAACCATTATCATGTGTTGACGTGCAAAATTGCCTAACTTGGAATGGCGTATGTACCCTTGTTAGCTGGGCAACGTGAACATAAAATTGTATTTATGATAAAATGTATAAATAAATAAATGAAATATGGGCAGAATAGTGAATGTTACACAGAGTGTATAGTGGCCACTTAAACCAGCCAATGACAGGTCATAAGCCCCGTAGATATAGACTTCTATATTACCTTATCTGAAATGTTCTTCATGTCTGTTGTAATATGTTGGCTAAACTAATATTTGAGCTCATTTGCATAATACGTGTTAATTCACAAGCATACAAATACATATGTAAATGTTACGTTACATTATACACGAGAGTAAATAAAAAAAAAGTAAATCAAAGCCAACGGCGAACAGTTCAGCTTTCAATGCTAAAGGCCAAAGGAATTTATTATATAATGGTAAACTGATTCCTAACCTCAATTCGCCTCGGCCAGCTGTTGCCAGACTCACCGACGCGACGGTGTCGAATATCTCGCCTCGCCATTGTTTGAGTTTTTATTTCGTATTGGCAACACTTTTCTTTCAAACGTCAAAATTCAAAATAAAAAGGCGCGAATCGCGTCGGTCGCATTCAAGTTAGTTAAAAATGAATCCTTTACAGCCCGGAGCATGTAACCCTTGTGTGATGTGACATGAGTTCACAGCATAATATACAAAACAAAAAAAAACAAAACAAACTATCACGCCGTTTCTCCGTAAGGGTAGGCAGAGAGGATAGAACACCGTCGCAATCGCGGTTTTTTAGTACGAAATAAAGCTTGCAGATTACAAATATTATTTGAAGATTCTGGTATCAGAGATCATTTCTGGACATGATTTCCGAAGGACTATTTTTCTTTGAAATGATACAACAACAACAACAAACCATCACCCCGTTTCCACGTAAGAGTAGGCAGAGAGGATAGAATGCCACAAAACTCTATCTTTGCATACATACCCCGCTGCCTCTACATTAATACATCTTCTCACGCACGCACGCCGATTATTCCTAATTTTGATACGTCCATCTTCAAGTATTTGATGGACTCGGTCGTGCCATGTCTTTCTCGGTCTTCCTTGTTTTCTGCATTCATCAAAATTCGCCGTTCTCTCTCTGTCCATTCGTTCTACATGTCCAAACCATCGCAGCACCCCTTTCTTGATTCTGTCGATATACATGTTTCAGCCTTACACAGTTCACGAATCTCGACTTTTGTGCACCGATCATACATAGTTTACACATTCGCCTGAGGGATCGCATTTTTACAGCATTTATCCTACTTGCATCATCATTTTTTCAATTCCATACTTGGATTCCATACATTAGAGTTGGCACTAGAACTCCATTGTGAACTGCTAGTTTAGCCTCCTGTGACAAACATTTGTTTGCCACATCATATTAATTATTATAATTATTACTCTGGATTAATATTAAAGCGTTTTTTTGGAAAATCACCTCGAAGGCGCTGTATAATAAGTATCTCACCACGCCTTGCGGCTACAAAGCACATAGACAGCTGAAAATTTTCTTTTTCGGTTTAAATATGTGAAACGGATTCACAAAAAAATAACTGTTATTTCAAAATCAATATGGGGATAGTGGAAAAATGTTTTCATACATAACTTTTAAAATAAAATTGTAAAAAAATATGTCTCTTCAAAAACGCGCTTAAAAGAGGAAGTTCAGTGTCTTTTTTTATTTGTTAAAAGACTTTTAAACTTAAATTATTATTATTATTTTTTTTTTATATCAGCGCTATGATTTTTTTTACACACTCCGCGTGTGACGCCAAAGGTTCTTCTCGGTCAGTTCTTCCGATTGGTTCTATTACGGTGAGCGAACCGGATATCCTTCACAGCTCTCGTGTCATTAGTTGGATCATATGAACCAGTTTCGTTCAAAGTAGTTCGTTTTAATTATGTTTTTTCATTGTGACGTCAAGATTCGTGCCGATGTTATTTTTTTATTAAAACGGTCACAAACAAAGTTCAAAATTTAACCGAATAGTGACGTATTAAGGGCGCGGCCATGTAATGGACCGTTTTCTTGGGAAATAAAAATTATAAATTTAAAAAGCCCTCTGTGACCTACTGACAGCTCGATATATAAGTACAAAATTTAAGCGCAAAAAAATACGGTTGCTATTTACACACGGACGCTAGATTAGCATTTACACTGGCTACGTTTTCCACAGAGGGTGGAATACACGTTTCATTGCATGTTTCATTGTACTTATTGTAAAATGTTTCCCTCGGCACGGGACTCCCCAGAAACATTAGTCTGTATGAAAAAAATAAAACATTGTAAAAGTATAAATAAATAAATAAATATTAAATTTACTTATAATATACACTCTACAAGGGTATTGAAATGAGTCCTTGATGGATTGTTGTACCAGCAATATGTTATGGTCGAATTTTATGGTCCTCGTAAAAATTTACTCATATCGAGAAATGAACAGCTGCTTCACATATCGAGAACAGAAATCTGGACTTACAATCGATACGAAATGATGAAGTATCGTCATCATTCCATGTCCACTCCCCAGTTGGAGCAAATGGTGTCCACATGGAGCCCCCAGGCATCTCTGTCAGCTGCCGGCTCCTGCGCATCCTCCGAAGTCAGGTTCGCGTCCCGTACTTTTGACACGAACTGTCGACAAACAGTAAAGAGCGGACGTCCAGTAGCTCAATCACAAATAACTATCGACGTGCTAATAAGCGACGTGATAACAATTTCTCACCATAGTTGTTTATCGTATTCGCGAACACAATGGAACATCCGTAAACAATTAATATTTAATGTCAAAATATTTACGTTTTACGACATATAGTCTCGGGTTCGATTCCCGACATGGTTGATATGAAATATTAATTTAAAAGGGTGTTTTCACACTAGAATATATCATGGAGTTGAAACAGTGTTTGATTTATTTAGTTTTTTATTGCTTACTTCTTGGCATAAACACTTGACCAATTTACAACTATGCTCTATTTTTGATAAATTTATTAATATTGTTTTAACTTTGCTGGAATTCTACTCGTCCATGCGCTTTGTAGCTGCACGATGATTGGTTATCTAGCTTTCATATATCAACTTTAAAATACCGTAAAACGGGGTTAAATTGCACCATCAAGGGTAACATTGCATCAAAAAAAAAAGTTTTTAGAGACACCTGTTGTCATTGCTACTAACAATAACTTATTGTTTCTCCAAATATTCAATGGATGTCACTTTTCACTCTTACCTAAGGTTATTTTCCATTCAATATGGTACTTTAGTACTGAGCGATTAGCGGTTTGGGTTGGTTGTGCAGTTTTTATGAATAATTTCTATAGGTAATTCTTATCACATCTTCAACAGTGTGTATCATTCTAAGGTGAGTAAAGTGGTTTCGTATGTTGAATTTTGTCATGTATTTGATAATACCAGTATTTCTTACTAAATTTACCAAAAAATATTCATATTAATATTTCCATGTCCATGTGGAATCTATTAAGATACTGAAGGAAAAAAAAGTGATGCAATGTCACCCCGCCCTAGGGCTTACTTTGCATCATTTTTCAAAAAATTATAGCTTGTATATGAAACTACAAAATATACTTATAACCACAAAAAAGTAAAGGAAATATATTATATAACCATGACATTTATTGTCAAAAACACTACTCATCTCCTCGATGAAAAAAATCATTATAGCTGAAAAGTTATTAAAAAGTGATGCAATTTAACCCCGTTTTACGGTACCTTAATTTTGTAAATGGGGTCTAGAATTCCAATCGTCTATGCGCTTAGTAGCTGCAAGAAGTGTTGTAATCTTACTCCTTTTTATTATTTTTTTTTTTTTTAGTATCATCAATACACTATATTTATTTGTCAATTTTTAAAATGTGTAAATGGGGGCTAAATTTATAACTTTCTAGGCGCTCTGTAGCTGCAAGACGTCCTGTAATCTAGCTCCTATCTGTTATAATTTTTGATTGATCTTAATTAAAAACGAGGAACTAGAATCCCAACCGTCCATGCGCTCTGTAGCTGCAAGACGTACTGGGATATTTATTAATTGTACAGCACCCTTGAGGTGATTTTCACAAAAATGGCGCTATATAAATGATCCAACTATAAATATATATATATACAGTGCCTGGACTGGTACCCGAAGCGTTAGACTGATTATATTACCTTCATGTAGCAAAATTGATCAAGATACGCTGCGATTGGTGTACCAATAGGTAGGTGATTTGGTTCAGCCGGATGAATCTCACCCACATGATAAAGGTTTCAGCTCCTTTACTTCGCAAAAGTCAACAGATGAAAGAATTAAGGAATTATGGATGTTTAAACATGGGCAGAATGGTGAATGTTACACAGTGTGTAAAGTGGGCACTTAAACCAGACAATGACAGGTCATAAGCCCTGTAAATGCCTAGACTTCCATATTCCCTTCTCAAAAATGTTTTTACTCTGTTGCAATAAATTTAAATATGAATTACTCCCCAGGGAGAAAATCCAGCCAGTCTGCAAGCATTTGAACATACTCAAACATTGTTGAAAAGCTATAATAATTATTTTGAAATATATTTTCAAAATACAAAAATACTGATAAAAATCCTTCAAAATACTGATAAAAATCACGAAGAATAAAAATTACGCATCTGTTTTTGGTGAAGTATTTAATTGACTACACGTGGCTTTTGTTTGCGAGAATATCAAATGACGCCCCATTTTTTATAATAAATATTGCATCATACCGCTTTGTTGGTTATGGTTAGCTTAAAGCAGAGTTCATACGAGGGCAATACAATAGACAGGACGATACTGTTCTGTCCCAGCCTTGACCGCGCAAGACGAGACAGTGGGACAATTCGACCGTAGTTTAAATACGTATAAGGTTACCATATGAAAGGCGTTTTTAAATGAAACGTTTTGGACACAATAGCAGCTACCACCTTCCCCCCCTGAGCGTAGTCTTTTACCGATTTATTTTTCAGAATCTGTCGATATTTTAACCTATAGTCCTTAAAATATAGCTTGATTAGAATGACAGTTGTCAGCAAAAGTGAGGACATAACTTTGTAGTAACGTCTAAAGCTAGGGTTTCCTAGGACAGCGGTGCCCGTATCTTAACGGCCGTAGTGAACGGTGATGCGGTGGACAGCCTTCGTAACGTCGACCAGAGAGGGGTTTCCTAGAGAAACGGTGTTAAATGGTGTTGATAACACCGTTTTCCTAGGAAACCACTCTCTAGGCACCGTTACGACGGCTGTCCACCGCATCACCGTTCACTACGGCCGTTAAGATGCGGGCACCGCTGTCCTAGGAAACCCTAGCTTAAGGAGTGATTTATATTGACACACGAAAAATCATTCGTATCTGGCATGTTAGTTTATTTTTTTTAATAAGCTTGCCATATAAATCAAAATAATCATTTAAAATCAGCTTTAAAACTAAAATAAACCTAATTATTAACGACGTTCTTACAAGGTTACGTCATTTTGCAAAAATGTAAGAGATGAGACAAATTGATCGATGTAAATCGATCGAATAAAAATAATTCATCCGTTTTTATTAATGAAAAAAGTATTTAATGTCTTATTTTTTAGTAAATGATTGTCTGAAACACACTATAATATGCTTGTTTTTACATTTTTATATCAATTTTCGGAAACAGAGTCTCATGTTTGCATGAAAAAACTGATAAAATCGATTTGATCGGTACATGATTAGTGATCAATAATTTCCCATCACAAGTGACATTAGTTTGACAGCTATCATTTTAATTAAGCTATGTTTTAAGGACTAAAAGATAGTCATTTTTCTGAAAAATCAGGCATTTTAGGCAACCTTTACACTACTGTACACAGTACAGGCATCCCTTAATTTTGAAGTGGTAACCCTAAACACTTTTTGTGAGATCATTGTGAACAGAGATTGGCCCTTTTCAGACATCCCGCGCCAATCCACCCGTCCCGCTCATTTCACCGGTTTCACCCTGCAAAAGGTGACACGTTGTGTATGCGTTTGTAGGATGAACGCGGTAAAGTTACCGGGCCGGGTGGATTTGCGTGTCATGTGTGTAAAGGGCCATATTCTGAATCAGCGGTGCTATTCTGAATTGCTCTTGCGGCCGAAGGAAACATTTTTATCTCGCTTATTAACATTTAAAAAAAAACATTTTGAAAGTGATATTAGGTTTTTTGCTGTTGCTCAAATAATAATAATCGATATTAGTTTATGCAACAAAACTAGTTATTTCCAGAACGATTCGATTATCGACCACCATCACTAAATAATGATATTTGCGTAGGGGAGATGGTGCTAAGTGGAACCGGTAGCTTGGGGGAGTTAGCTAGCTGGGGCCGTTTTAGCGACACTTCCGCTGGGACACAGATTAGGCACGTCCTTACTGCTATCAAGGCCCCACAGTACTTGTGTTTACCGTCGATACATTTACAAAGGGGATACGATCCTTATTGTAATTATTATTACAAGACATACGCCTCGCGCTTAGAGCCCAGGAGGGCGGGATAATCCACTTCGAATCAACACTACGGGAGAAATTTATGAAACATATAATAGACGCTTCAATACTAGTATTAATCGTTCATCAAACATTTATTTTCGTTTTGTAAAATAAACTTAATTTAAGCCAAAATCGAAAGATAAAATACCTATAGGTACTAACAAATTACAACAGGTATGGAGAATATCTTAAATAAGGGAATATGGAAGTCTAGGCATTTACAGGGCTTATCACCTGTCATTGGCTGGTTTAAGTGGCCACTTTACACACTGTGTAACATTCACCATTCTGCCTATGTTTGAACATCAACATTTCCTCAACTCTTCCGTCTGTTGACTTTTGTGAAGTAAAAGAGCTGAAACATTTATCATGTGGATGAGATTTATCCGGATGAACCAATTCAACCCTCGGGAGTCATTAAGACTTACAAATTGCAGCAGGTGAAATCCAGTCTTTTGTCTACAAACATTTGGACAAACTCAAATATTGTAATGAAACCAACTGGTCCGAGAAGAAGTTTAAAAATTGGAAAATTGTTTTCAGGCGTTGCCGAGTATGTGAAATAATTCAGTCAGATAAATCTCTTCACAACAATAAAGGTTTCAGCTCTTTAACTTCACTAAAATCAACAAATGTAAGAATTGAATAAATATGAATGTTCAAACATAGGCAAAATGGTGAATGTTACACATAAGCCATACGCTCTGTAAATCCCTAGACTTCCATATTCCCTTATTTAACCTATAGGTACTGCTGAAATGGCAATATTGACATATTTCATGATCGTTTAACATTTGCGAATAATTTCTTAGGATTGTAATGGTCAGCGCGTTAGCCTGCCACGCAAGAGGGCTTGGATTCGATTCCCGGCATGGTTGATATGAAATATTTATTTAAATGGGTGTTTTCACACTATAATATTTCATAGTCCCTTAACTGGTACCTGAGGCGTAATACTGATCATCTTACTTCAATGTAACAAAAATTAACAACATACGCTGCAATTGGTGTTCCAATGCAGTGCCTTATGCACCATTAGGTGCGGAAAGGGAATGATCATGGTAAAATCTAAAATAACGTCCTTAAACCAGGGTAAAAAAAATATTTCGTAACTTTTTTTGGAGCATTGTAATGTTGATCTACTCTGTGAAAAATAATTAATGTAATTAAAAATAAAAAACGACTTGATTTTAAGGGTTGCTACGACAACTTTTTTAGAAAACGGGTAGGAATAAATAATTAAAGCCTATTACAAAGAAAACTGTATTCAATAAACATGTGAATTATATTTACAGGAATTACAATTTTATCATCATTCCCTTTCCGCACCTAATGGTGCATAGGGCACTGCATTGGTACACCAATCGCAGCGAATCTTGATCCATTTTGATGATCAGTCTTACGCTCCAGGTATCAGTCCAAGGACTATGAAATATTCTAGTGCGAAAACACCCTTTTTAAAAAAATATTCCATATCAACCATGTCGGGAATTGAACCCGAGACCTCTTGCTTGGTAGGCAAACGCGCTGACTATTACACCACGAGGCCGACAATTTTATATAATATAATAATAATACACACATAACAATATGTATGAAATGTTTGCCCTACTTTAAGATTTAAATAAATAAATAAATAATATAAAAAAAGTTTTGAAAGTTCAAAGCTCGGGAACGACCCCTCAAAAGATTTTTTTAATCTGAAATTTTTATGAAAGTCTCTTTTTATATCATAGAACAAAATGAGAGGGTGTCCGGGTAGATTTTAAATGTTTATTTTTAGGACCACAGTAAGTAGAGCATAGACTATCGGACCATTTTTCTAATACCGATATTTTTCGATATTACAATTTCAAATACCCGGTATTTCGATATTTTTTCGATATTTTTGGTGAATATATTGAACTCTTAAAAATCATAATCTCATTTACTTCACTGCATTAAATTTTTAGGTTAAAATCGTCGTAAAAAAGATAATCCTGAAATTAAAAGTGTTTCAAAGTAAATCAACAATAATGATTTAAATTCACTGTTTAGTTTTAAGGTCTTCAACTATGTAAGCTTAGGTAGGTACATGTATTTTAAACGCGGCAGTATATCTTTAACCTAACAAACAAATACATTTCTTAAAACACAGTGTACTATGTTTTTTTTGACAAATTTAACAAAACGTCACTACAAAGATTATGAACTTTAAAGCAAGCCTGTGAGCATTAAATAAAATCAAAATAATAGTACGTATCGATACGTTAAAAGAGCCGGCTTTGTAGTCGCTCGGTAGATAAATACAGACAATCGTTAGGCATATCGTTTTGGCAAGTGTCAAAATTCTTTTAAAAATCATGTTCAAGCAAGCTTTTTTGCTTGAATTGTGATTTATTGGAGTTTATAATCGCTTTGAAGTGGGCACTTTCTATCATAGAAGCCTATTTAAAATATAAATGAGAACTATTTGAAATGTTATTGGCGTAAGGAATGCGAACTAATTGTTTTGTTTCGATCATATTATGATGTCGATATGACAAGTACGTAGAACATACCGAGGTAGGATACAGATAGTACAGAAATTAAGTATACCGTCTCGATATAGACAGATGAAGTTAGCGTTCATAATCGAGACACAGGAGGTCGATTAATCTGTCACCCCCCTCGATTATCTTATTGACGATTTCACTAACATAACTGCATTCTCTATTCACCCTTAGATGAAATTTATAAGAACGCAAATATTTCTTTTTCACTATTAAAAATTCTTGTATATTTTACACTACGGGCAAACAAAAGAAAATTCCTGTAAAAAAACAGGATCCGGTTTTCATAAAACAAATCATTTCCTTTCACCCCTATTTCGTATCTCGTTTCATCCCCTTTAGGGCGTATGGCAAACACTTAAAGAGAATAGAGTTTGTGGTACCAGTCGTGCAGTAGGGAGATGTGGGGTTCATATTGGGATAGGGGGTAGGGGGTGACCCGTGTAAACTAACAATGGAAGGATTGATTGCAATTAGGGACTAATGGGTCGGAATAAGATTTGTTTGAAGTGGCTTATGTAATACTGTACGGGCTTTTAAATATAAAAAAACAGTTTATGGTCCATATTATTTTATTTTATCTTCTTCGTATGATTGTGGTTAGCGTGTTGTTCGTATATATTGCTTGAGGTCCTGGCTTCGATTTCTGGGAGCGTCGACATGAAATATTTGTTTATAATGTGGTTTTGCACTTTTTTAATGTCTCTGGATTGGTACCAGAGTCTGTATTACAATAGGAAGTTAACATTTAGCTTTAATTTTGTCTACAAAGCAAAATTAAGTGTTCTTTATGAAAAATTTAAAAAATATTTTATTTATTAATTTACATACATAAGTTTATTGTACAAGTCTCAAATCCATGGGACTAAAAGTCCTGTGTTGAGATGGGACTAGCAATTAGTTGACACAGACACATGAGTATACCACCACAAATATAAGATCAGACACAAAAAATAATTGAAAAAAAAACATATTATATATGCCACATCAATATGGTTAACAGTAAACTTAAACATTCAGAAAATCATCAAGGAGTTTCCTACTCAAACCCCCCACCAAGGCTATAGTCTGGTAAAACCAACGCAGACTACAACCCTAAGGAAAATCCAGTCCTAAACTCCTCTCTTGAAAATAGTTTTTGTCCTTGAGAGCTTAATACGCTCTTCTAAAATATTGAACACTCTCGGTGCGATAAATAAGAGATGTCTCTGAGCGAAAGTCGTACAGGTTTCGGGTATGACATAATTCGTGCTCTGGGAAAACCTCGTACGGACATTTTGCTGAGACCTCTCCTTATTGTTCGACCACAAGTGTGTATAGTGCTTCTTTTAGGTACTTCTTTTTTTTATTTACAAATGTATACATTATTATAGGTTACCGACGAAGATACTTATACACATTCTCGTACCTACATAAATATCGATTTTATTTTACACTGTCTCAAGATGTATCGATTAAGATAGCGTTTGTAATCGCAGCCCTGAAGCGTAAAACTAATCACCTAACCTTCCTGTAACACACGATCGAGATACACTGCATGATTTTTAACAATGCTACGCCCTCTGCACCATTATTTTATTTAATTTAATGCCTCCGTGGTGTAGTGGCTAAGACGCTTAATTTACGTACCAAAAGTTCCGAGTTCGATTTCAGGGGAGAACACAAAAATCAAATGGGACTCTTCTCAATCTGTGTGTGTTAAAGCTATGTAGGTACGCCCAAAGTTTCAAATATTTAAATGCAAAACAATGTTAATGATTATGATAAAATTATAAATAAACTTATCAATGAAACTTCTTGGTTTAGTTTTAGTTTTTATTATTTTGACCAACGAGCGCTTTCGCCTAAGTAGGCATCTTCAAGACGTGAATTTTGATTACAAAGTTTACAGCTTTCAAACTATTCTTAAGAATACTATTCTTAGAATAGTATAAGAGCTGTAAACGTTGTAAACAATTCACCAGTCTTGAAGATGCCTACTTAGGCGAAAGCGCTCGTTGGTCAAAACAATAAAAAGTGAAACTATACTAAGAAGTTTCATTGATAAGTTTATTTATAATTTTATCAAAATCATTAACTATGGAGTTTTATCAAGAAATATCAACAAAAAACATCAATATTATGCAAAAAAAAAATGTGTTGTAGTTACGCCTATCACCATCATCATACCCCCACTCCCAATGGTTCATAGAGCACTGCATCAGTAAATTTAATGCAGCGTATTTCGATAATCTGTTACATGAAGGTAATCAGCCTTACGCTTCATGTGCCAGTCCAGAAACAATGAAATGTTACAGTTCAAACAACTTTCAGATCAATATTTCACATTCACCCTGCCAGCAATCGAACCCAGAACCTCAAAAAATTGAAAAAAATAGTAAAAAGATAGATAGATAGATAAGAAAAATGTTTGATTTGAGTGTTTTGACTTTAGAAAGTACAACACAATGCGTGGCCTGAGGCAAAGAACCATAGAAAAAATGACAGAATTTGATTTATTCCATAGAAACAAAAATTTTTAGTGTTGAAACGTGTGTACCATAATAGATTTTAACTTTAGTTTAAACCGATATCAAGCAAACCGATTTCCAGTTATTTATACTTTAACTTTTATCTACGGTTATTTTTAACTAAAATAAGGCAACACCATTTTGAATACCTGTTTACCATTCTCCCAATTTGAGTATCCATATTTATTTTACTATCCTAATACTGTATCGTTTTACAGAGTCGCTGCCCTGACAGGATACGAACCACAAGACCTGATAGAGAAGACACTTTACAACTTCATCCACGCCACGGACATCCTTCACATGAGATATGCTCACTTTACTCGTAAGTTTCCTGCAAACTGTTTTGCTGTTTTCTGAAAGTCTATCATTTACAGGTCTAAATATTGTCCATTTTATTTGCAGTACTTTCTAAAGGCCAAGTTACTTCTAAATATTACCGGTTCCTCACTAAAGGCGGAGGATGGGTGTGGATGCAGAGTTACGCCACCATTGTCCACAACTCCAGAAGCTCTAGACCTCACTGCATCGTCTCTGTCAATTATGTCCTTAGGTAAAGATACTTATTCATTTTTCTTCCTTTTTTTTTCACATCCGCTTCTAAGTGGAGCAGTGGTCATCACCTGACGTCTCCAGGAGACCGTTTCGCTAACCAACACTCTCGCCTGCTCCCAAGTCAATCCCGCGTCTTTTAGATCCACCGTATAAAGCCGAAAGATCGTCGGCATTCCAGGACGGCGATAGCCCGCAGGTGTGAAGAAGAAGTAAAATGGGTTAAGGTTCTCCCTCAGGAGAACATGTCTTAGCATCTACAGCACGTGTCCAAGCCTGGTCCACCGCCGCATCCTCAAATTGCTCGTTATAGGAGGTTGCTGGGTTTAAAAAATTACCCAATTTATACATTCAATGTGGTTGTTTTTATTTGTGTATTACTCAATATGCTTCCACGGTTGGATATTTATTTGTTTATTGTAAATACTACTAATCAAATAAAATATAACTAAACAAAATAGAAGCTAGGACAAAAAAAAAATTACTACCTCAAGACTAGATCCGGTCTATCTTAGTGATTTTTTAAATCTATAAAGACTTACACCAAAAGAGTCCAGATCTTGTCTCGAGTTTACAATACGACACAATCGGAGCATTGGTGCATGCAAGCCATAGTTTGTGCAGTGTTGATCAAGGAACAGCACATTACTATTTCGCAATTACAGCTGATTAGAACATTGAATGCCACTTGTTCCAGTAACGATGTTACATCAATTCAGTAAATTAAACACAAAAATGGAGTCAATGTTACTTCTACGTTTTTGAAAACTTGAGATTTTTAACATTGACACCATTTCTCCGAAAATGTAGTCTGCCCTCTCCTCGAGGCCAATCATATGGTTATGCTGTATCCCAACTCCCAACTCCTGACTAAATACACCGGGCTTCGATTGAATACGTGACTTTTTATACATCGCATAAAGTGTTTTTTTTATTTTTTTATCCAGGAGTTGCTTTATTATTTACCTTGCTTATAATATATACAAGGTTTATATTTCAAAAGTGGATTTTTCTGCAATTAAATTTCTTTAAATTTATCTAAACTGTTGGGAGGCATGTACTAATGTGGGCCAATCAGGAACTTCTCAGCATTTGCTCATTTGGAGAGGAAACCACTTCAAACTCTTCAGAAGAAGCCGGCCTATTGACAGTTGTCAACCGGCCTTCCGTTCCACCAGAAGAGTGCTCGACATTTTGTTTCCTACTTCTGTTTATTTTACCAATTGCCTGCACTATATTTATCATGTATGATACTACCTCTCGTGTGAGTTCTTTCGCATAAAGTGTTTAATTAATTAGTGTAATAAGGAATTTTCCAATGTTTTTTTATGCGATATGTTAAGATATTTAAATTAAGCTAATTTCTGCGCTCTTTATGGAAGAATAAACACATTTTCTTATAGAAAATAAGGTTTGATTTTAAAAACAGTTAAAAATGACTGTTAACTTCCCATTGCAATCGAAGCCCCGGTAGCTTATAATGACTTAAATTTATCAAATACTAGGCACAATAAAATCTAGTTATTTTTTGTTTGTTAACAGTGACATCGAAGCGAAAGAACTCCTTCTAACATCTGAGCAAGGATCAGCACCGTTAGCGTCTCCTACGGCTCCTGCATCGATAGAAATCCAGAGTCCCCCAGTTTGCGATAGCATACCACCGAGACCGCTACAGAACCATCACAGCCATCAAGATCACCAAATCCACCAAGTCAATTCGATAGACAAATTTTCCGGAGAGTTCAGCGATTCTGGGAGCGGTTTCCACTACCCAGAGTACCCAGTCGAACTGCTGCAAGATCTCGGGAACCAGGTGCCGAATGACGGAGGCTACCACGAGCTGTTTTACAATGGAGGGTATGGGGACACGGCCGATCACAGCAATCTGTCGCATCAACAGAGGCCTTTCTCCGCGGGGTCTTCTTCTTGCAGCTCTGCAGAGAGCGCAGATGGGAGACTGTTGTTGAATCTACCACCCGCAGCAGGGTACTGCCAGGAAGAAGGGCATTTCCAACAGCTGCAGTGTTACAACCATCAGCCACCGCCCCCGGCTTACACGAGCGTCATCGTCACGACCACGCAACAGTACCAACACCCCCACGGTATCAACGATGAGTATGTCTTGGGATGATAAAAGTGACACGCGGACAATTGAATAAAGACGCTTATTCGATCTTGCTGGTCAGGATTTTCAAACGTACAAATTGCATAATTTATTAATAATATATAATTAGTTTAATTGTTGTTATCGTATCTTGAAACTGTTTGATAATATGTAAAGACGCGTTTGCAATCTGGTGCTGGCGTAGAATGTTGTAGATACCATAGAAAGCCCGTAAGACCAATGTTGCAATAATCCGACAATAGGGAAATAACTCATTATTTTAGGTGAATGTTACACAGTGTGTAAAGTAGCCACTTCAACCAGCCAATGACAGGTCATAAGCCCTAGAAGCCTAGACATCTACAGGGTGTTCTTTAAACCCTGTCACATCCAAAACCACGATGATCAGTATGAGCAAGAAGACATATTGGCACATTAAAATATTTTTTTAGAACGAATAAAATTTTACAAAAATAAAATATCAAAAAAGCAAATGGTTGCCTACTTCTGCAGGGGTGAAACGAGGAGGGGGAAGGGGGAGTCTGATACTGCGCCGCGCTCCCCTCACTTCTGGGGCAGAAGTAGGAAACTATTTGTTTTTTTTAATATTTTATTTTTAAAAAAAATCCTTGTTCTAAATATTTTTTAAATAAGCTAATATGTCTTCTTGCCCATATTGATCGTCGTGGTTTTGGATGTGACAGGGTTTAAAGAACACCCTGTATATTACCTTCTCTAAAATGTTCTTCATCTCTGTTGTAATATGTATAGGTAAATCATTGTATTTTTATCTTGATTAACTGGTAAAGTTTGTAACAAATTTGAACTCGTAGAATAAATGCTTAACTAAAAACGATATGAAAAGATATACATATTAAAAATACCCATGCAATCCATACAAATATTATTTTTAGTCGTTTCCTCTTGTCACCAAGGTCGTGATCACGTTGGCATGAGGAAAGCACGTCGTCAGGGTCCTCCTCTATCCGCTTCTGGAGACCTCCAGAAGAGACGCCCGTCGCTTCTGTCACCAAGGCGTCCATCTTACAGGAGTTCTTCCGCAAGATCGAGTTTCCTCTTCCCGTCCTTGAACTCGTGAAGAATTCACTTCTCTCTTTTCTCAAATCAATGAAGAGCATATTAGTACTTCTGGATAACTTTCTTGCTTCCAGATTACAGAGATCTCCTACAGGCAGCTCTTCTCGTTCGGCAACGAGCAACTGTTCCGTGTATGTGGGCACCGCCAAGGAGACTGAAGTCCTCAAAAGCACAATCACAAATAACTATCGACGTTCTAATAAGCGACGTGATGACAATTTCTCACCATGGTTGTTTATCGCATTCGCGATCACAATGCAACATCCGTGATCACCTAATATCGAATGTCAAATATTTACGCTTCGCGACGTATAATCCTGCTGCGCAATCACATATTTGAATTTCACCGGTGTATTTATTTATTAGTGTGTACACGGTAAAAATGCATTTTATAAATATAAACATAAATGCATTTAATTTACATAACAGTGTTCTATTACAAAATTATGAAATAATATAAAAACAATATATCTGTACATATTACACAGTTGTTTTATACTAACATTTTACAACAGAGATGAAGAACATTCAAGAGAAGGTAATATAGAAGTCTAGGCATCTACAGGGCTTATGACCTGTCAATGGCCGGTTTAAGTGGCCACTTTACACACTGTGTAACATTCACCATTCTGCCTATATTTGAACATATATATTCCTTCAATTCTTTCATCTGTTGATGTTTGTGAAGTTTAAGAGCTGAAACCTTTATTTATGCGGGTGAGATTCATCTAATTCAAAATAAAGGTTTCAGCTCTTTAACTTCACAAACGTCAACAGATGAAAGAATTGAAGGAATATAGATGAATGGTGAATGTTACACAGTGTGTATAGTGGCCACTTAAACCAGCCATTGACAGGTCATAAGCCCTGTAGATGCCTAGACTTTTATATTACCTTCTCTTGAATGTTCTTCATCTCTCTTGTAAAGTGTTAATATAAACAGCTCCCCAGGGAGTTGAATCCAGTCATTGTCTACAAAAATTTGGACAAACTCAAAATATTGTGTTTTATACATTAACTTTGAGAATTTAATACTTGACATACTTAGGTAAAAAAAATAAAAAAAATAAAGATAACGCAGTATATTCGAAATATTAAGAATCATAAATCATTGATTTGATGGGATTGTTGCAATGTATATTGAATACCCTAGGTATAATACTAACTGTCTCCTGATACGAGCTCAGAGGTTATCAACTGTATTAAAAATAAAACATTAAAAAAACAAAATAATAAACCCTTAAAAAAAATTAATATTAAAAATTATTATTTTTTTATTTTTTTTAATTATTTAAAAATTAAAATAAAAGAAACAAAAAAATATATATAAATAAAAGATTCTAAAACTGCTATTCTTAATTAATTGATTATTTTTTTATCATGCTATTCATTACCTTTAGCCAGTGGTTAGCAAGCCAAATGTAAAGAAAAGCAGTCGTCATAGTAATTGTAATGAAATTTTCACTTTTTTGTATTAGATATTCCTTACTATTTTGCAAATGCAATATATTGTATTATTTTTTATAGTAAACACCAATTTTTTGCCAGTGAACCATATTTATTTACCAGAAAAAAAAACTGACACACGCGTTGACTTATGACCGCGATAACTTAAGCATGTTCATTATTGTTCATTGTGATCGTTCAAATGCTTAGCATGTTTTTAAGCACGTCGATAGTTATTTGTGATTAGAATACTGGAGATAATCAATATTTACGCAAATTCAAGAATTTGCCACGGCGTGCTTCACCTTATTTACATGTTCTTAATTTAGTTTTGCGAAATTGATAGATTCGCACCTTTTTACTTTTCGTTAATTAATGTAGGTAAGTTTGTGTAAAATAAGTTGTTTTTACGTAGGGTAACATTGACAGCTTTTAACCAATGACTTATCAAATAAATAAAATACGAAAAATATGTGGTGGAGAAGGTTTTCAGTAACCATGGACTGATTTGGAATGTGATTGTTATTTATAAACTTAGTACTAAATATACTCCTTTTTTTTAAATCATAAAATAAATCTAATTTGATAGTTTTTGTAGGTTAAAAACTCGCTTGTAAAAAGGTTTGATAATTATTATTGTCCTAGACAATGTTTGCATACACTAGATTTTATTTTGTAACTACAGTTTTTCTTTTTTATTTGTAAATTTAATATAAATATTATTGTCTTAATTACAAGTTTTATAAATTACAAACTTTTACTGATTAATTTTGTTTTTAATTATTTGCGAATTGATACCAAATTAATACCGGTAGATTGTTTTCCATAATCAAAAAAATCCTATAGTTTTTGGTTTTCATTGACAATAGGGAAATATCCTCAGAGTAATATTGCGCCAAGCTATAGAGGAGCCCAAACGTAAGAAAACCATTCTATGACTATTGGGTATTAAGTTAGCTACAGTTCGCAGCAAAACAATGGGCCTTACTCAGGTCGAGAATTGTTAAATGAATATTAATTTGCATTGTAAATACTTTTAAATACGTACCCGTACTGCAGGGTTATTCCAATTTATTGTTCTATAATTCGCCTATATTTATGTTATAAAACTGAAAATACATGTGTGTGTTTATGTATTCATTTTATTTGCAATTTTCAAAACACCTTTGACGCTCCCACTGCTGCAACCAAACATACTGCAATTCACCACAGTCGATTTTTATTTATTTTAACGTAAATATCTAAGTTATTTACAAACAAAGCCAAGCACAACGACAAAATCATCCGATAGAACCGATATGCGTATGTCAAACAAAACAAAATGGCCGCAAATTTGTTGCTAACCAACATCGCTTGCGTTCAATGAAACATATTGATAGGGCTTCTCCATAGGTTGACGCATTATTACTCTGAGGAAATATCACACTTTAAAAAAAAAAAATTAAAGTAATTTTGAAATCCTATCCAGAAAAAAAATGTTTTTTACAACTTATTAGTCGCGCAAAAAATATTTTTAAATTTCCGCAAAAACGGTCATTGCATTTACTACGCATCTAATTACGTCACGAATCATGTTAATTTTGAACTTTGTTTGTAACCGCTAAAAATTTTATAGAACATCGTCACGTCACAATTATCAATGTCGAACATGTCGCGTTTTTGAAGGGACATATTTTTTAATAATTTATTTTTTAAAGTTATATATGAAAACATTTCTCCAGAATATCCATATTATTGATCTTGTAAATAAATTATTTTTTCTAAATCCTTTTCATATGTTTTTATCAGTATTAGCAGTATGTGATATTTCCCGTTTACTTGTAGCAAAGGGGTATTTTCACGTTTTTAGACTATTTATATTTTTATCAGCAAAAAATTACGATGGTCGTGACCTTTGTATTAATTTTTTTTTTCAAAGGTTTAAAATACGCATATTTTAAATTACCCGAAAACAAGATGTTTCGTGCGTTACGGGACAAACAGCACATGACATGGAATGCTCTCCCAGTAGAGGTGCGAGGCTGTGAAAGTGAAGTGATGTTTCGGAAAAACTTGAAACCCACTTGTTCTCTAAATCATTTGAATAAATCCGTAGCATGTGACAGCAAAATAAATAGTTTTTTAATTAAATTACAAATTTAAAAGCTTCAATTATATTAATTTAACAATAGAATCACTATGTAAAGCGCCCTTGAGGTATTTTATTACTAAAATGGCGCTATATAAGTTATCCATAATAATAATATGACGTTTTTGCGCCATATTTGTTCAGAACGTTTATTATAAACCCAGTCGGTGGTCGTAACGCGTGACGTCAAATGACGTCACGAATGACTGAGAGCCGTTCGTAAATGTAAAGGAAAACTCCTTTTGAACACATTATAATGTATTTTTTAGATAGTTGTACAAATAAAATTTGAACACCTAGTTATACCTTAATTAATAAACTATATGTTTACAAAAATAATTTCAAAAACAAAACATTGTTGTATAATTCAGACTTTTTCTGATTTCGCTTCGACTTTGGCAAAAATCATCGCCATCCTACGAAACGATGCGATAGACTCAGCATCCCTAATATCTTTTGGCAACTCATTAAACATTTTATGATACGGTTTGTTTTGAGTTGCCTGGATTCTTGTTTTGGGGAGTCTGAAACTTTCACCTCCCCTCGTAGGATAGCGATGAATTTCGTTATTACGCTGAACATCACAAAACATTGATAGTTATATCATTAGTATCGTAAAAATCCACTCTAACTACACAGTATATTTTTAACGTTATTCCCGATTTCTGAAAATACTCTATTACTTGCATCGAATTACCTAAAACTTAAATTAGATTATTGAGAGTATTAGAAGCAAATGAAGAAATCTCCACAAAAAACGGAAAATTAATTTTTAATTTCAAAATAAACTATACATACAGTTCTTAAAATATAGCTTTATTAAATCGACAGCTGTCAGACTAATGTCACTTGTGATGGGAAATTATTGATCACTGATCATGTCCCGATAAAATCTATTTTATCAGGTTTTTCATGCAAACATAAGACTCTGTTTCTGAAAATTGATATAAAAACGCAAAATCGAGCCTATTATAGTGTGTTTCAGACAATTATTTACAAAAAAATAAGAGATTAAATACTTTTTTACATGAATAACTACAAATGAATTATTTTTTATTCGATCAATTTACGTTGATCAATTTGTCTCATCTCTAACATTTTGCAAAATGACGTAGCCTTGTAAGAACGTCGTTAATAATTAGGTTTATTTGATTTTTTTTTTAGTTTTAAAGTTGATTTTATACAATTATGTTGATTTATAAGTCAAGCATTGTATTAAAAAAATAAATTAACATGCCAAAAACGAACGATTTTTCGTGTGTCAATATAAATCACTCCTTAGACGTTACTACAAAGTTATGCCCTCACTTTTGCTGACAACTGTCATTCTAATCGAGCTATATTGTAAGGACTATACCTTCCTAAATAATTGCCTAATTCAAAACCGTCTCTAAATCTTGTAAAAACAGATTTCAATAATACTACTTGACACCGCAAACTTAGCGTTAAAATGGTGAAGTTAGTGAAGCTTAATTATAAATCTCATCATTATTTTTTCAAAGTTTTTCGCAAATATCTCAGTACTCCTGCAATGGAGATTTCTTGTTTGGCTTTTAATACCCTTAATTATTTGAATCACTTTCATTGTAATTATCAGTATTAATCGATTTTAATAAATATATGAAAATATGTTTTTCTTAAACTTTAACAGTAACATTTAAAATAATCTTAAAATGTGGAATTTTTGCCAGCAATGAAATAATGGCAAAAAGGTGTAACAATACTCCATATATGAATTTACATATTCAAAATAAATTAATATTTATGATGTTTTTATTGTAAAATAAATGACTTGTGTTCAATGTAAGACACGTGCCATATCATTTGTAAATAAATGCGTAATATTAATACATAAAATTGTTTTATTTAACCCTGAAAATGTAAATGTAAAAATGAAAAGGTGACGTTTTTACCGAAATTACAATTGTTAAAAAATATGTTTTATATTATCATATTAAAAACATTTCATTTGAAAAAAAATTGACGGTATTCCTCGATAAATGGAGATCAACATTATCATTCCCTTTGCGCACCTAATGGTGTATAGGGCAGTAATTTGTTCACCAATCGCAGTGTATCTTGATCATATCTGTAACATGAAGGTGAAAAATGACTTTAAATGCTCTACTTAATGCTTGGCAATCGCGATGGGAATCTTCCTCTTCAGGGAGGGTTACCTTTCTTTTTTTTCCTTCAATCCGTCAGCGCTTAGAATCTTCTTGGGTTATCCCCGATCACTGGACTACGCAGTTTTTATCAGGTCATGGTAAATTTAATCAAAAATTATTTGTTTTTAATATTGTTGACTCCCCTTCGTGCTACTGCGGATATCCTAACCAATCTTCTGAACACATCCTGTGGTCTTGTCCCTTTCCCCTTCTCTATGATTACCGAATGGAGCTTCTCGCTACTATCCGTGGCCCTGTTATAGGTCCTGTCGGATATACAGATCTGGTGGCTTCTAAAAAGAATTTCGAGGCTTTTAAAAAGTTTTGTAATCATTTCGGCGAATTGATCATGTCCAATCAATTTAATCCCAGTCAGTGAAGAATTCACTTCCCTCTCTTCTCAATCCAATGAAGTACATATTATGTACTTCTGGATTACTTTCTTTCAGCACAAAGATGCTAAGGCTACCAGATTTCAGAGAGCTCCTTCGGGCAGCTTTTCTCGTTTGACAACGAGCAAATTTTCCGTGTATGTGGGCACTGCCAAGGAAACTTATGTCCTCAGATGCGGTGTGCGGTATGTGGTGGGTAAGCTGTAACATGAAGGTAAGATGATCAGTTTTTTGCTTGAGGTACCAGTCCAGGGACTATGAAATATTCTTGTGTAAAAACCACTTGCGGCTCCTAACCGAAAACATTGGCAGTGCATTTCTTTACATTTTTTCAACATATATCATATATATTAAGTTTGATATAATATGAAAGGTCTGACGCGATAAACGAGCAGTATGGCAGCCCGCGCACGGAACCCAAAACGCGAAATGCGCCCAACATAATACGCACGTTATAGGTAACTAAATTCGTACTAATATCATGTCATTACGCATGTTCAAAGTGACATTACAAACGAATTTCAAAATTCAAAACTGCGCGTCAATGCGCGGCAATGCCCGGGATATGTATATTATCTTCTCCCTTTAACGCACAATTCACCGGTATGAAACGTTGTCTGTCTCGCTCAAATTTTTTTATTTTTCCAGATAAATTAAAGATCGCAAAAATAATACCAATTTACAAAGATGACTGCAGTAAAAATGTCCAAAATTATAGACCGATATCTATTCTCCCGGTTTGTTCTAAATTGTTTGAATATGTAATTAAAGATAGACTCAAAATATCTAAACGCAAATGATATCCTTTCGAAAAGTCAATACGGCTTTATAAAACAATCTAATACAAAAGTTGCAGCATTAGATTTTGTTTCATCCATTCAGAGTTATCTTGATAAAGGCCTTTACACTGCGGCAATTTTTATAGATCTCAAAAAAGCCTTTGATACAGTCAACCATAAAATTTTATTGGAAAAATTGGAACATATTGGAGTTTGTGGTACTTCTCTTGATTTACTAACCTCGTATTTAGAAAATCGAAAATGTTTTGCTGAAGTGGGAGGTGAGCATAGTGAAATGGGGGATATTACATGTGGTGTCCCACAAGGTTCTATTCTTGGCCCACTTCTCTTCCTGATCTATATAAATGACCTACCGAACTTGAAATTCATGGGAACAATACAACTCTATGCTGATGACACGATTATTTACTTTAACATTCCAAACCTTGTGAATTTACAAAATCAAATGGAACATGACGTTTCCCAGCTTACGACATGGTTAAAAATCAATAAATTAACATTAAATGCAAAAAAATCCCACTATTTAATATTTGGAAATAAACTTAATATAAATTTGAATATTGCAATTGGTTCAGATCGACTTGAAAAAAAATATGTTACTAAATATTTAGGATTAACCATAGATTCAAAACTAACCTGGAATGATCAGTTTAATCATGTAAAATCTAAAATTGCGCCAATTGCTGGAATCCTGTATAGACTTCAGAACATGCTTCCGACAACACTTCTTCGGGCCGTATATTTTGCCATGTTTCACTCTCATCTATCCTATCTTACCTGTGTCTGGGGATTTGCGACGAAAAAGAGGATTGCGGAAATACAGGTTCTACAAAATAGAGCAATAAGAAATGTATTTCGTTTTCCAAGAGATAAAAGCATAAAGGAGATATATTCCGAGACAAATATAATTCCTTTTAGTATTTTACCTTCATATGAAATAACTAACACTTTTTTACAAATTTTGCAACATAAATTAAACTCAAATTTAGCGCTTACTTTTAACAGTGATATACATAACCATCGCACACGATCTCATAACTGTCTACATTTACCCCCTGTACAGTCCTCTAAATTCGGATTGAGGTCACTCCTCTACATTGCCTCTACTCAATATAACCTCCTGCCTATTCACTTTAAATCAATTTCTTACCAGTCTACGAATGGAAACCAAATAACACTAAAAAATCATTTCCTCAAATTATTTCTCGATAACCCTTAACCCATGTGATTTAATTTTAAATAATATATTATAATTTGTTTTTAAAAAGGTCTCCGAGATATGTCCATTTTTGTTTTAATTATGTTCAACAAAATGTATTTTTATTTTTTATCTGATAATCTTTAATTGTATCAATCCCAGAATGAGTTTGCTAACTCATGGGAATACAATTGTGTTTTTGTACATTTTTGTATTTTGAAATAAAAAAAAATAAAAAAAAAAATAAAAAAAAATGACGATTTTGGGAGATATGGTATATTTCTTATTAATTGAGGGTAAAGGATTGTGCAAAACAGAATATGCACGGGGACGATTGCGCATGCGTAGACAAGATGAGAAAATCGTCCGCTAGAGTCGATTTCGCTAGATCTTTTGGCGCTAGTATAGAATATTATGATGTTTAGGAGTATAATATTGCAACGAATCCCGGTTTCTTTGTGCCTTTAACATAATTTTACTATCAATAAAATTACTAATTTATTTACACAAAATTTTACTTGGCAGTGCACTGCACATACTAAGGAGCCGCTTCTGGTAAAAACGCTTTTTTAAATAAATATTTTATGTCAATCATGCCGGGAATCGAACCTGAGACCTCTTGCACGGTATACAAACGCGCTGACCTCAATATCACCAGGTCGAAAAATGTTTATTTAAAAATGTGTTTTCTTCACACTAGAATATTTCAAAGTACCTGGACTGGCATTTGAAGCGTAAGATTGATCATCTTACTTTCATGTTACAAAAATGCTTAAGATACGCTGCGATTGGTGTACCAATGGAGTGCCCTATACCCCTTTAGGTGTGGAAAGGCCGTTGAGCCGATAATTTGTTTCTTTGTATTTTAGCCGGAAAAATAAATCATTTGGAAGTAGATACCAGTAGCAACCCGTAATTAATTTTATAGGTATGTGCATATGCATAAATACATAATATGTAGGTAATTAAAATTATTATAAATGAATGTTTTTCAGGAGTTCTGTGATATTCACTCAAACAACAATTATTCTTAACCAAACGACATACGTAGATTGATTTTACACTATTTTAATACAATACTAGTACAAAAGTTTATTAACAAAAAATACTACAATGACATTTAGCAGTAATTGTCTGCTGAGCACTGTCCGATTTCTTTTTGAATGAATAATGCCAACAACAGCTAGTACAAACGCCACATGTCCTATGCGATACATAATATATGTCAACGGTATCCTATCAAAGAAAAATAGTCCTTCGGAAATGATGTTCGAAGTACTAGTTTCCTAATAGAGAATTTTCAAATAATATTTGTAATCTGTAAGCTTGTTTTAGTATTAAAAAAGCTGACTTGGGTTAAAGATGTAAAATACAGTGTCTTTTTTTGTATGGAGTAATAACCCAGATAGCAGTGAAACTTGGTACAAACTTGATTTAAGATTGATGGAAGGTTAAAAAGGAAAATTTGACGCTATAAGTTTTTATCAAAAGTTGCTGGAATATTGTTATGACAAATTTGAAGAGACAAGTTTTGACAAAACTTGCTGGAATCTTGTTATGTCAAGAATGATACTTTAGAATCCGAAAGTCATATAGTGATGATCAACTTATTGCCATATACATAAAAATATGGAGAGAATTCCTTTTTTAAAATTTTTTATTTAAACTGTTATATTCAATCCCAGGACTTTTCTACAAGACCGATTTTTTTTGGTACCACAACAGGTCGTGAGGCCCAATTACAGTGGTGAATTACAGCACGGTACGCCCAGCCTTAAGAAAATCACATTTAATTTTTGTGTTCTCACCAGGAATCGAACCCAGAACATTCCATGTGTGAGCCAAATGTCTTAACCACTACACCACGGAGGCCGCTGTTATTTTTTTCAATTTTTAATTGTTGAGTTTTATTTGTTACGCATTTTTCTATTTATTTGATATTATTTTGTACACTTGCCAAACACAAGAGTCTGACTCTTTTTAGCAAGTTCAACCTGAATTGTTTTTTTTTGTGTATGTTTTAATGTAAAATAAAGGTTAATATTTTTCAAACAAATTAATTAAAATAATTATATAAAGTGTTAAATAAATAACGATTATGAGTCGACATTAAAGCTGTCGTTAGAACAGAGAAAAAATAAAAATGACTTTGTAGAATCCATATGAATATGTTTCCTATATAAAGTGTTTTGTCGGCGAAGGGCCGCGTGTGGAGTCGATCCCGGAGAAATATTCCGCGGATAATAAACTCAGTCGCGCTTTAGTCATTTGACCACCGCGCCGCGAGACTAACAAAAGCCTTTGAACTGCACGTTTCTTTAAACGAGGTTACGTCGGAAAATGTATTTATTTTATTTTATTAATTATGGTTCACCAACAATAAACAACACAAACTTCGTCATATCATCATCATTCCCATTCCGCACCTAATGGTGCATAGGGCACTGCATTGGTACACCAATCGCAGCGTATCTTGATCATTTTTGTTGCACAAAGCTAAGATGATTGAGGGAGTCGAATTTAAGGGAAGTATCTGGAACTATCTACCAAAAACAAATGTTGATTGATACAAACTTTTTTATGTACCAAAAATGGTAACTTACAATTTTTGGTAGCATATTCATGAGCGCTAAATGCAGCCCCGGTATAAATAAACAAAAAATATTACCCATGTCTTCTGAGTTTGTCGAAATGTTAGTAGACAAAAATTCAATTTAAACTTTTCAATTTCTTTATTATATACGTTTAGAAGCAGACCCGAAAGTCTTTTCATTGATAAATATTTTTTCAAATATGGCATTCTTTTTGCAAACGTCAAACTCCGGTCTTTTCACCAACAGAGGGGTGTATCTATGTAGGAATACGATTTTAAAAAATGTATTCAATTTAATATTATTTTATTTTTACCAAAAATCCAGTAAAAAGAAATAAATGGGTGAAAATTAGAAGGAATTTGGAAAAGAATCTGATTGGAATCCACAAAAAACAAATGCTGTTTGTAAACATTCAAAAACAAACTTTTTTTATTCACAACGAACATGATTCTTTTCCCCTCTGCCAAGGATCCTCAGAACAGCGAATGAAATCTCACTAAACGGTACTGTCGATGTGTTCCTACAGCAAGGGCAGGAATTTAGGAAGCAAGCGGTGTTGTTTCTCCTGACTCGCGATGTCACACTTGCCATTTCCGCCTAGATTATGCCATATACACCTTTTGCTAATTGTACATTTTGTTAATTTAAGTAGATTTTAATAATGTTAAAATTAAGTATTACTCATTAATGCCCAATCTATTAGGGCAAACTTAAGCCTGTTGATTGTCTTAAAAAAAAAAAAAAACACCATTCCATTTTTATGTAAATGCATTCTCCTCGAATGTAACCCTGATAGATCGATGAATAAAACATTTATGCTCCTTTTAATATCTACGAACACGCACAGCGCAAAGATCTATATTTCTCTGAAAACCGCAAGTCAATCGGTAAAGTCGTTTAGAAGGAGTTCAGTGACATCACACGTACAGAGGAATCATATATATAAAGACGTACACTACAAAAATGTTTCTAAAAATATTTTTTTTTAGATATTTGGATACGTTTATTTATGTAAATTGTTTATGTAAATACATATTTTTGAATAAAAAAAAAACAAAGGCATTGAGGGGATCCCGAGGGGTGGGGACGACGTGTTGACTTCTGTCCATACATCCTCCTCCCCCCTTCTTAATCTGCATGGCGGCCTCCGTGGTGTAGTGGCCAAGACGCTTGACTCACGCACGGAAGGTTCCGGGTTCGATTCCCGGTGAGAATACAAAAATTAAAATGTGATTTTTCTTAAGCCTGGGTGTTCTGTGATGTAATTCACCACTGTAATTAGGCCTCCTGACCTGTTGTGGTGCTAAAATAAAATAAAATAATAAATAGAGTATAGATTCCTTGGAAATATTAAAGATAACTTTCCTCTATGCGTAGCTGACAGAGATTCCCTTAGGACTTCATAACAGCTGCGGGTGGGCTTAAGAATCTCCCCTCAAGATAGAAGAATTGAAGAAATGTGGATGTTCAAACCTAGACAAAATGATGAATGACAAATATAACACCAGACAACAACAACACTATCATATTGAAAAAGCAAAGACAAACACAGGACAGTCAAAAATACTACATAATGGACTTAAACACTACAACGACTTACCTTACTACTTGAAAACTTTTACTGGAGACAAATTTAAAATCAATCTGAAAAAGCACATGATGACTGAACTAACTCGACTAGACGAGACATAAAATGACTAGACAATATAAAATTTCTAATGTAACCCTAACGGGTTTTTTAAAATTGTAAATAAATAAATGAAATTAAAAAAAAACAAAGTGTGTAAATCGGCCTCTCAATCCAGTCATTAGTCCTGTAAATGCTTAGACTTCCATATCCGTGTAGTCTTCGTTTTCGTGTAGCTAATTTTAGAACTATTTTACCGTATAGGGCATGTTCATGTATTAATATGTATGTCAAGGGACTTAATATTAAGGGACTTAATATTAAGGGACTTATAAGAACAGTACCGATTGTCTTGTGATTTTTTATCTGAATTTATCAGCTTAAAAAATCGATGAGAATTGTACATTTTTAAGGCCCGAGATTTAAAATGAAGTTGTTTGAAAATCTGGGCCGTGGAGACTTCTAGGAACTTGGTGTGAGAGGTTACGTAACTCAAGTTAAGCTCGGGTCACTTTGTTTTATTTGTTCAACTCCTCGGGCTTAATGCCGTCTGGGACTGTTCGCATTTACAGTACCTACAATCTACCTCCAGAGTTCCAGACATTTTTCTGTTGAACACAATGTTAAGACGAATTATAACATGCTGTTTGGTATGGAAAAAAACTTTTTTTTATTTGTAAATATTATATTGAATTCATCGAAATATTGTCTCATATCATCTATTCAGTTTTCCTATTATAATACTAGATAATTAGTGCCTTTGGCCAGCTGTACACTCGCAAAATACGCCCTGCTGAAATGCTTTTTTTTTAAACTTGCCGTACTTATTTACTTATTTATACGCCCTATTTGCTTTTACATTTATACGCAATATATTGTTTTCAATGTTTAAAATATATATTTAAGAACCAAAATTTATTTACGAGTAATTCAAATAGATCAAGTCAAAGAAGGAATCGTGTGTTAGAAATAGCACATTGTAAAACGAGTCTCGCACAGAGACATGCATATTTTATAGGCCCAAAAGTTTTTATTAACATATTACAACAGAGATGAAGAACATTTAAGAGAAGGTAATATAGAAGTCCAGGCATCTACAGGGCTTATGACCTGTCAATGGCTGGTTTAAGTGGCCACTTTACACACTGTGTAACATTCACCATTCTGCCTATATTTGAACATCTATATTCCTTCAATTCTTTCATCTGTTGATGTTTGTGAAGTTAAAGAGCTGAAACCTTTATTTATGCAGGTGAGATTCAACTAATTGAATTATTTCACCTACATACTACGCAACGACTGAAAATATTATTTTTTCAATTTCTATACTTCTTCATGGACCAGGTAATTTATCAACAATATTTTGAGATTATCCAAATTTTTGTAGACAAGGACTGGATTCAACTCCCTGGGGAGCTGTTTATATTAACATATTACAACAGAGATGAAGAACAAATGTTACACTTGAACACTTAAACCACCCACGAACAGGGCATGCCTTTGTGGGATTTTTTGTTTACTATTTTTCTATTAATATGTATTTCATTGATATTTAATTATGCTTTATTTTTTTAATACTCTGTTTTATTATTATGTTTATTGTAAAAAAAAACAAACATTTTTTTTTTTTATTTTAATTTAAAAAAATACATTCAAATGCAGCAGACATAGAATTAAGAGAAGTCCAGAAGGAGCGTAGAATCATATTTGAATATGTATTCATCGGGCTGTGTCCAAAAATCACCCCACTTTGCCGCGCGCATTCGTGAAGTTGCCGCGTAATTTTGCCAGATGGGAAAAAATAAAATCATAACACAAGTGCACGCGGAAATATTGATTGACACAACAGAGTATATAAGTAAAGGGTCATTTAATAAGAGTAATTGAATTGATGAACTTTGAACTTAAAATTTAAAACAAATTTCAATTGACATAAAACGGATATTTTTATACCATGTTAAATAATATTGGATGTTTTAAAGATAATGCCGGTCAAATGTCCACCAAGGCGTTGTTTAATCCGAGGGCAAATTTTCATTTGTTCTCTCATTAGACGAGCACTTACGAAATGTTCATTTTGTTTCTTCGACAATCTGACAGATGGAAAAATAATTCAATTTTTAAGTCATGCATTTGGTACATACATATTAATTTGCTAATTACACATGAAATGTGATTCCATACTGTTTCTTTAAGATCCTAGCAGTATTTTTACACTTTAAAAGGACACAATACGGCATAGTTGAATGAGTAGGTTTACGTTTTGCCACCCGGTGTATTTTGGCCAGCGTGCACTTTTGAAGCGCACGTTTCCTTCTCGTGGACACCGCGACATGAACAGAGGCTCTAGTTTTGATTTAGTCGATGTCCGTCGATTTTAGCGGTCACATGTACGTGTTGATTTTTTTTCCCCCAAAAAGTTTTTTTTTCAGATCGCTAAGAATTTTGGATAGATTGCAACTTTGAAGGTTTTTTTTTCCGATCATGTAAGTTTATTCGAATAACTCCTTTAGTAATTTTTAAGCCATTACTGCTTTGAAGACTTCAAATTGAGACAGTTTTTTTTTAAATAAATTTTTGTATTCGCAGTACCCCTTGGGGTGAAAGATACAATAAAATGTGCTGCAAATCTTGAAGTTAAAGAAAAAACTGCATACGGTCAGTAGCGAAGGACTTAAATATATGTCGAACTGGATTCATAATATTTATGGATCGCCTTACTGATGATCCTGGAATGGCGAAATTTGGTTTTGCAAAGCCTAAAGTATTGAATGCTCAACAAGAAACGGCACTTGTTGATTACATACAGAAAAGCACTCATATATTTTTTAGATTGACCCCAAAGAATCTACGGCACTTAGCATATTTTAGTCTAAAATATAACATTCTTGAAGCTCAGAGGATAAATAATATTTTTGCATGACATCCCGTGAGTCATATTACGAAGAAGAGTGGGTGCAGTGTATTTTATGTAAACAATGTGCTCACGGAAAATGCATTACTAGGGGATCTTCTACTTTCGTTTGTCGAAATTGTGATTCTGATAACGATTAATGCATGTTTTTTTTTTTAGAAAAAAAAGGCTAATTTTTGTTCTTAACGCGAGTTGTTTATTCATTTTTATGTATTGTATATTTGTATGGCACTTTTTACTCCGCACCCCGGATCTTTTCACCCCGTTGAAGGAGTGAAAAGTATCAATCGATTTTCTCAAGAAAAATGCTATTATTTTTTTTTACCTTGTGGAGTAACCTTTAAATAAAAACTGTGCTGCAATAAAGTAATTACAAGTCGGTCATCTTAGAATTTCTCTAAACGCACGAGGGCTCGAATAATTTAATCTTTTGAAAAAAAAAAAAGTACTTTTCTCCCTCCCCCCCCCGACCCTACCAATACAGTAGGTGCGGATAGAGATGATTTTCAATCCAATTCAAATTTATTTATTCATATATATGTACATTACAAAATGGAATATCTTAATTCATACATATAGAAATTATTAAAAAAATAAGATAAAATTAGGTATTTACAAAAATAATACATAAGTAGACATAAAGTAAGAGAATCTTGTAACAAAAACTCCCTAAGAGACGTGTCCAAAATGTCAATGTCCAAAGTAATATTGTTGAACATAGAGATAGTCCTTCCATTGGAAGGTTGGTCCTGTATATATATATACACCGCAAGACAAATAAATTTACGAGTTCTCAAAAAAAACTAAAATTGACATATAATGAATTATTCTTGATATTTAATTAGTTTTTTTTATATTGTTTGACATATGTGATGACTACTCGTTATTTCAAGGTTAAAATAAAAAATCTTACTCATGAATTGTACTTAGAAATTGCCATTATATATCAGGTATCAGATTACCCGAACCTTAGAGACCCATAACGGTTCATTTATGGTCGAGTGTTTGTGATGGAATAATAAAAGACATGTTATTTTTTAATTCATATTTAAGAAGTAGGTTCTTATCGCTTTATTTTAAATTAAAGTATTTTACATTTAAACATATTTATAACATTTAAAAATATTTAGTACTTAGTGAATTCACCTTTATTTTTTATAACATGTAAAATTCTATTATTTGGAGAAGCGTAAAGCGAATCTAAAATTTCTGATGTTATTTCTTCTTCCCAAACTTGAATTAAGTTTTTTTTTAATTCCTCAATGTTTTTTGATTTTTTTTTCCCGACTTTTTTTTTCATAATCGCCCATAAATTTTCTATCGGGTTCAAATCAGGGCTATTCCCGGGCCACGTCAACGATTTTAAGCCAATTTTCTCCTTGAATTCATTGATCTATAAAAAAACAATAAATTATTTATTATGTGGTCACAAAATGCATTTAAAAATATATATATTTGTACTCACAGTGCGGGCTCTATGGCACGGCGCAGAATCGTCCTGAAAAATTGGGTCCGCGGTATACTGCGTAATGTCCTCGATTGTTGGAATAATATGTTTTTTTAACACTTTTTTGTACTGAATGGCATTCATCGTACCCTGTACAAAATTTAGAGGTCCTAAACCGTATGCTGTCATGCACCCCCAAATCATCACGTAGGGTGAATGTTTAACGGTTCGAGTGACGCACGACGGATGATATCTTTCCCCACGTTTTCGTCGAACTATCTTTCTGCCGTCTGGACCAAAAAGGTTGAATTTTGATTCATCAGAGAAAACAACATTTTGCCAATCCTCCAAGGTCCAATTCTGGTGCTCTTTCGCCCAATCCAGTCTAGCCTTCTTCATTTTGTCCGTGAGTAATGGTTTCTTTGCGGGACTCCGTGCTTGGAAACCATGCTCCAACAGCCGCCTGGACACTGTTTTTACTGAAAATGTTGATGTGCTGGTAGACTGCACCTCTGCGTGTATTTCAGGTGCCGTTAAAAATCGATCGCGCATAACAATTTTTTTTATTAAGCGATCATCTCGGGCAGATGTCACGCGCCCCCGTCCGCTTCCTTTTTTCCGTTCTATGGATCCAGTTTCTTGGATTTTTTTTAATAAAAACCTCACTGCACCTTCTAAATACCCAACTCGACGAGATATTTCACAATTAGATATGTTTTCTTGCGACAATGTGATTATTTTGGATTTTATCGCAATCGACATTTGCTTTGCACTTTCCATGATTGTTGTGTTATGTTAACTCAAACGCGGGTAAAACAAGACTGTTGAGACATTTTAAAATGTAAATATTGTAGAAAGGTGACACATAGTGTCCTTAATTTATTAAACAAAAGAAATAGGTATCGATAAAGGATTTCTTAGAAAAAGGGTTCAGTAAAGTCGAGGGGCGCGGTAGCAGGTAAACTCGTAATTTTTTTTGTCTTGCGGTGTATATATATATATTTTATTGGGGATATCAACAGTAATACATGTAACAAAAATATAGCAAATAAAATATACAGAGAATAAAACCAATGACAGATATCCACAGAAATACATTAAATACACGTACAATACATACTAGTGTGTTTGTGTGAGCGTAAGTGAGTGAGAGGGTGGGTGAGTGGGTGTTATATTGGAATGAGGGTGGACATGTGTGTAAATATTGCACAAGTGTCAAGTGTCGAAAATATAAATATATACAAAATATTAAGAATTAGAGATAAAATATAATAAAATAAAATAAAATAAGATAAAACAAGACTATATTATTGAAACTAAGTATAAGATATTGGAATTTATTCATTTATTCATTTATTAGTTTATACATACAATGTTACAAAAATGGCACAAAAAACACTCTGGCAAATTCTGCTTGTACTAGGAGTAGGCTCAGTATATGAAGGGTCGGCAAGCCAGAAATATTAATACGCCTAATGTTGCAATCGGTTCTTATATGGGCAAATGCCTGTTCTAAGAAACCGATTTGTTGCGGCAAATATGGTTTTCGAATATGTTTCCTATAAATAAAAACAATATTGAAGAAATAAAAAAAAACAGTTATGGCCCAAAAGAGAAGAAAAGAAAAAAAAAATACAGTTTACATTAAATGTAAAAATACAATTAAATATATAAATATAAAGCATACATACTTCATACATACATATACACATACATACATATATACACCAGTGGCGAGCGGTGAGTTTTTAAATTGGTAAGCTATGAAAATTCTGATAAAATGTCCATAGCGGTTGTATGGCATATAAAAAATAAGTCTATTTTATATTAAATCAATAATTCCTAACAAATGGCCCCAGCGGCTAATAGTTTCAGTAAAAATATTTTTAATGTAGCACAAACATTTGATTTAAAAAATACAATTTTAAAAAACATAATTGCAAAAAAATTGGTACCCCTATGGTCTCGAACCCCCGCCTTCATCGTTAGAAAGCAATGACCCAACCGCGCAGCTATGTACGATGTACGAGTACGATAGTTCACCAAACAAAAAATAAATTACGTTTTATGAATCACTGTTTCATCGACTTTTATATCACATTATTATTCACAAAACGACATAAGTTATACATATTATAATTCTTTATATATATTTATTCTTTACACTATACACTAGTAACGTTTTTATCATAACTCTAACTAAATTTTAAAAGTTTAAATGGATACTGAAGAATAACCTACAATATTCAACTGTCATCGTATGCACAAAAACGAATTACAATCAAAAAACAATTAGCGAATCTTTGTTTTTTTTAAACCCACTAAAGGATTTATACTATATTATGGATTAAAATATCAATTCGTTTCGATTAAAATACCAATATATTAATTTATTTTAAAGCAAATTTACGTTCAAACCACCGAAACATAAGTATGATCAATTACTGTCAATTACTTACTTATTATTGTAACTTTCGTGTTAAGACAAACAAAATATATTCGTTATCTCTTTCTCACACATAACGAGTGCGTATATTGTCACCTCCCTTAGACTGTCGTAAGTCAAATTGATGTATTTTAAAGAATACTAGCCCTCATGAAAAAGTATTGAAAGACTAAATTGCATTAATGAAAGCTGCAAGATTTTACTGTAATCGCAAGTGTAATTTTTCGAACGAGATTCTAAAATTTTAGGTTAAAGACGTATTTGAATTAGTGATTTTAAAGTGAGCAGAGTAATCTCGTGTAAACCAGTAGTAATAATTTTGGCCAATAAAGGCGCAACTGGTCGCTGTGTGGAATATATACATTTACTTACCCAAGAAAAGTAATATATTTTTTTGGTGATGTGTTTTTTCCTAATAATACTACAGTGTTATAAAACATTACTTACGATGTCAAAAAAATATGGTAAGCTGCATGTAATCGATTATAAGGAGCATTCGCCCCTGATATACACACATATACATACATATACATATATATACACACAATATATATGCACATGCGAAAATACAATAAATTTATAAATGATTCAATGGGATAGCATAATATTTAGATTACTAACATAAAACAGTTTATGCTGACGCTGTCTAAGTAACATAAAAGCTAATGCTCCGTATAATTTCAGGGTTGTCAATAATACCGTGCAACAATCGAAAGGAGTGCGTAATTAAATAGGTACATATTCCTTCAGGTCTTCAAACTGCTGTAACCGAGCATACCCTGGAGGAAGTCAGTGGGAAAAAGCCATGGATAATATGCGCACTCCCTCATGTAGAGAAACCGAAGAAATTTCTTCTGAACCCTCTCCACCATAAGAGAGTATTTCAACGCATACGGTCCCCAAATCATCGAGCCACTCTCGAGTCTATTTCGCACCAACGAGTTATAAATAGCTCTCAGTACTCGTGTACTACCAAAAACCCTGGCAGTACGCAAGACGAATCCTAACATATTCTACGAACTACAACAAACTGTTTCGATCTCATAGTAAAACGTCAGGGAATTCACAAAAGTGATGCCTAGATCTTTAACCTACGAAGTCCGCATAAGATTCTAGTCATTCATTTTATAGCGGAAAAATAAATGATGGTGTATACGCATAGCATAATTTTCCTATCAGTGATTCATAGGGCACTGCATAAATACATTATTATTAATGTGGCCAAAACTCTGCGATTGGAGTAATGATTTTTTAAACTCTGGATTAAACCCAAAACCTCCTGCGTAAGTGCGTCAGACAATACACGAAGCAACAAGGGGTTAAAAAGCGTGTAACGAACAACCGACTCCATGATTAATCAAATATAATACGATCTTTTGTTTTTTTTTATTTGAAATCGCCCACAATAGTTTTTTGGTCATTAGAAACGTCAAAATGGACGCATGGCCGTGGGGTGTCGGCTGTCGGCTCCCGCTGTTCGGGCGGTGTCGGCAAACTTCGGGTCACGTGACACTACTACAAATGATGCGCGCGCCTATTATAATGATCTTTCTATTGTTCTAAATTTTAACGAACTGTTTTCACGGAGAAGATGAAAAATCCTTTATTTTACTAGATTTTCGCTTTAAATCATCACCATTGTCCCTTCCGCACCGAATGGTGCATAGGGCACTGTATGTGTAAAAAAAAAATGCTGCATATTATTTTGAAAGAAAGGTGATCAGTCCCACGCTTAAGGGGCCAGACCAGGAACAATGAAACATTGCAATTTAAACTAAATTTAAAATCAACAGTGTTTTGAGTATGTCCAAATGTATGTAGACAGTCTGGATTATCTCCCTAGGGAGTTATTATTTATTCATTTTATTTTTATGTATTTATTATCATATTATTTAAATAAAATTATACAAAGTTGCTTTGACCGTTCTAAGCTAGTAAAAGAATATATAAAAAACAGTAATCAATACATAGAAAAAAATAAAAAAGGTTGTAGACACGGTGAAAACATAGTAAAATACATAGCAAAAAAACATAGTAAAAAGGTAGTAGAAAACATGGTTAAAACGTATTTAAAAACCCGGTAAAATACATACTGAAAACAAAATACATTGCAAGAAACATAGTAAAAGACATAGTAAAAAACATGTTTATAAACCCAGTAAATACGTAGTGAAAAACGAAATACATAGCAAGAAATATAGTGGCCATAGAAAAAAAATTGGATCTAAATTTGTTGCAATACAAACATCTACAAAGTTATTTAAAAATATGCCACCTGGGGACCCTAAATACCTCCTAAGGTCCGAAAGGGTTTAAATCCCCTCCCCCTCTACCCCCGAAAATGAATCCTAGGTGCACCACTGATTATATAGAATAATGACCAAGAAAACAAAACAGAACAAGTCAGTCAGACATCTTCTTTGATTACTTTGAACAGCGCCATTGATGTGTTCCATAAATAAGGCGATTACTATAAAATAGAAATATTAAGTACCTACGCAAACACGATTTCCCCATACTGCGCAATATTTCACGGAATTATATTATTCCGGTAATGGCAACACGAAATAAGATATTTGCTCAATTTATGACATTGACAACTGTCACTTTTGGCGCCTTAATTCGGGAGGGATAATTTGATGTATTTGAATAAAATAAATGAGCATAATATTTATGATTATTTCAATACGTTTGACCATTTGACCAATGACATGCATGATAAAGTTCTTTCTAATTTTGCCGCGCGTAAAAAATTGGTTTCTTACACGCGGTAAAAAATAGAGCGTTTAGTTGTACGACGAGTTTTTCAAAAATGCATGAATAAAAATGGTTTTAAAAAATGAACTATGTACTTTGAATGACGTCGTGAGTTCTTGTGAATCAACCAATGATGGGGTGTTGTGATTGATTTCCGATTAACGGGAAGCCAATTCACCAATCAGTGGAACTCACCGCAGTGAACTTGTGACGTCACAGGTGGAGTAGTTTCAAAATTTTAACAAATCGTAGCGCTGATAATAAGATTCGTGAAAATAAAAACAAATGTTTTTTTGGTTTAGTTGAAAAAACGACTGAATTTTTAATTTGATTTTTTTCACAATAAGAAAATAAATGGAATCATAATAGTCTTTATATTTCTAATAGGATATAGTGATAGGTAGGCAATGAATTTATTAATTACCCAAATATAATAATTAAAACGTAAAGTGCCTAATATGACAGTGGAATCTCTCAAAACCAGCTAAGCAGATTTTAAAATAATACTATCTTAACAAGCGACATTTTGCATAATGAGTGACGTAATACGAAACACCACTCCGTTACTCCAGCATATGGACCAGGGGGTTATTTCTAACCGTAAGAAACTCTACACTAAAACACTCTCCGAGCGTTGTCATGAGTCGATTGAAGCGACAAGTTTCACTCTCAGAGAGTTTTGGAAAGATCATTTTTACATCGTTGCTTGCCTCAAGATGATCGACAAGGCGTGGTAAAGGATTACCAAGAAGACCCTCACTTCTGCTTGGAAGAAGCTTTGGCCAGAGAGCGTTAAAGAATGAGATTTTGAGTGGTTTGAAACAGTACCGGTAGGGTTTGCAGTACACAAGATTGTGTCTTTGGCCAATACCATGGAACTAGAGGTGGATAACAACGATATTGATGAGCTTGAGGAAGAGCACAGTCAAGAGCCGACCACCGAAGAGCTTATGGAGATGCATTGTGTTTCACAGCAAGAACGGATTATTCTCGCTATGAGAGGTTCCGCTATATTATATGTATAGAAGAAATGGAGAGAACGCAATCAGTTAAAGTTGCAGGTAAAAAGTCTTCATTTACCTTTCTTAAATTTAGCGTCCCACAAGGTTCCGTGCTTGGTCCTATGCTATTCACACTGTTCATTAACGATGTGTCCAAAATTATTCACACATTCGGGTTATGCGGATGATTAACAAATCTATTTTTACCGCTCTCCTCAAGATATAAACAATTGGAAAAATCGCGTGCCTCAATGCATCCAAACCGTCAATAACTGGATGTTATCAAACATACTCAAACTCAATCCATCCTAAACTGAGCTTCTATTGACAGCGACAAAAAAGCGACAACACCTTTTAGACCGATCTCCAATTTCAATCACAGGTTGTGATCTTACCCCTAGTATAAATGTTGAACTACGGGGTGTTCATTTAGATTCAGATCTTTCTCTTCATTCTCAGGTCAATAAAACGGTAGGTGCTGGTTTCTTCCATCTCCGACCGATCGAATCCGCGTGAAGAAATATTCCTATGGACGTAACTAAAGCTTTTGTAAATGCTTATGTCGTTTCTTGTCTAGATTACAATAATAGAATATACGTTAATCTCCCAAAATATCGAACTAATAAACTTCAATCTGTTTTCACAACACCTTCGAGATTTACCCGGGCCCAGGGAGAATAAAATACAAGCTTTGCTGGACAGTACCCCGAGTACTCCGAGAAACCTATCGGACCCTTTTATTAGGGAAAACACATGTCAAAGAAAATTTACCCTTAGGTCGGTATTTGATTCAAGCAGAGGAAAATTTGTGGAAATCCGGCGCTCCCCAAACACTAGATTCGTAGATCGTGCTTTTGCCGTTGTCGGCCCTTCTCCCTGGAACCAATTGCCTTCAAACTTACAAATCATAGACAGTCCTAGTCAGTTCAGCAGATCCCAACTAAAATCTCACTTCTTATTTATTATTAATTAATTATCATACCCTCAATTTTTAATCAGAAAATACAGTATGTCACTTTAGTTTAGTAAGAATGTACGATGTAAACAATTGTAAAGCGCCCTTGAGGTGATTTTTTACAAAAATGGCACTAAATAAATCAGCCACATATTATTATAGGCGTATATAGGTACATACTACTTGTCCTATTTCCCCCTTTACAGAAAACGAATAACTAAATACACAAGTCCGTATTTCGCAAATTGCCGAAACATATGCTATATTAAGGGCGACGGGTGCCCCTGAATATTGACGTAGGATAATAAATGGAATAAATGAAGGAATATCTTAAATCCATTCAATGAAAAAACACCAACATAGTATTTTTTCAATATTACAGATTTGTTCCATACATTAGCACAAGGACACGTCGTGGACAATGCTATAACAGTGACTATTGACATATCAATATACTTCTTACTGTCCATGCGCTCTGTAGCTGCAAGACAAGCTGGCATATTTATTTATTGTACAGCGCCCTTAAAGTCATTTTCACGAAAATGGCGCTGTATAAATTATCCAAACATATATATATATATATACACCATTATACAATATGATTATAAATACGTAAAAAAAAATATAATAATAATAAATCTTTAGGGAGGAAATCCAGCCTGTCTACAGACATTTGGAAATCCTCAAAACACTTAATTTTTAATTTAGTTTAAACTGCAATATTTCATTGTTTCTGGTCGGGCCCCTTAAGCGTGGGACTGATTACCTTTCTTACAATTAACAGGAGATCGAAAAACGCAGCATTTTGCTTACACATACAGTGCCCAGAGTGCCCTATGCACCATTCGGTCCCCAGGTAGCATATTTTTTAATAACTTTGTAGAAGTTTGTATTGCAACAAATTAAGGTTCTATTTTTTTTTTCAATGTCCGCTATGTTTCTTGCTACGTATTTCGTTTTTCACTAGTTTTTATACATGTTTTTTACTATCTTTTTGACAATGTGTTTTGTTTTTACTGTAAATTTTACTGGGTTTTAAAATACGTTTTTAACTACATTTTTTACAATGTATTTTACTATATTTTTCACTATATTTTCTAGACCCCATTTACTAAATTGACTACTAATTTAGTAAATGGGGTCTAGAATTCCAACTGTCCGTGAGCTCAGTAGCTGCAAGACTTGTTGTTATCTAACTTCTACTTTTATAAATCAATTTTTTATTTAATTTTAAAAATATAACTAAAACTCTAAATTTCATTGTCAAATAAAAAATAAATAAATAAGGGGCTAGATTTCTTATTGTCCATGCGCTCTGTAGCTGCAAGACGTGCTGTAATCTAGGACCAGGTAATTTATCAACAATATTTTGAGTTTGTCCAAATTTCCCTTGCATCTCACCCGCATAAATAAAGGTTTCAGCTCTTTAACTTCACAAACATCAACAGATGAAAGAATTGAAGGAATATAGATGTTCAAATATAGGCAGAATGGTGAATGTTACACAGTGTGTAAAGTGGCCACTTAAACCAGCCATTGACAGGTCATAAGCCCTGTAGATGCCTAGACTTCTATATTACCTTCTCTTAAATGTTCTTCATCTCTGTTGTAATATGTTAATCCAGTCCTTGTTTACAAAAACGTATTTTAAGTTGTGAATTTGAGGTACATCTGCTTTTTTAAATATTTCGAAAGAACGATTGTATTGAATCATAGACAGAAAATCATAAAATAAATAAATCCAATAATATGATCATTCTAGAAAATTTCGGAATGTTTTTAAAACAAGTTCTTCAATGAAGAAGTTCAGTGTTTTTGAATTATTTTTTTTATTTGTTAATATACTATTAAACTAAGTCATTTTTTTTTTTCAATTTTTATATATCTTACTAGCGGACCCAACAGACGTTGTCCTGCCCGAACGTTGGCTTGCCTGCTATTTATCACCTTGGAAAAAGACTTTTCATTGATTAGTAGGTACCTGGGTACTTGTTTATGGTTGAATTCCAAAACATAAAATAAATATTTTTTTTAAATATGGCATTCTTTTTGCAAACGTCAAACTCCGGTCTTCTCACCAACAGAGGGGTGTACTTGTCTAGGAATACGATTTTGAAAAAAATATTGATTTTTTTTTAGTATTATCAAAAATCCAGTAAAAATAAATAGATGGATACAAATCATAAGAAATTTAAGGAAAGAATCAGATTGAAATCAACAAAAAAACAAATACTGTTTGTAAACATTCAAAAACAATCTTTTTAATACTCAAAAAAACATCATTTCATTTTTTTGTAAATGCATTCTCCTCGAATGCCACCCTGGCATATCGATGAATAAAACATTCATGCTCCTTACTTCTTTTTTACATATTGGATTTTTAAAAAAATAATTACGAACACGCACAGTGCGAAGATCTATATTTCTCTGAAAACCGCACGTAAGTCGGTTAAGCCGTTTAGGAGGAGTTCGGTGACATCACACGTACAGAGGAATTATATTTATAAAGATTATCAGCGCTACGATTTTTAAAGTTTTGTATTTCTGAAATAACCCCGCGTGTAACGTCAGAGGTTCATTTCCGCTTATTCTCATTCAGTTCTTCCCGTTAGTCCAAAAGCGACAAGCAGACCGACATCTTCCATAGGTCTCAGATCATAGGTTGATTCACATGAACCCGTGACGTCATTCAAAGTAGTGCGTTGTTATCAAAATATTTTTTATCATTTTTTCCGTACATTTTCAAGAAACTTTGCAGTACAGTTTAATGCTCTAATTTTTACCCCGCGCAAGAAAACAATTTTTGTAGCCAATTTCCCGTAGGGCTGAAGTTCCTCATTTTTTTTCAGGATTGCTACGTTACTTAATGCTAATTTGTAAACATGTAACTTGCAAATTTAAATTTCGGCCGATACTATCATGTTCAATAAAAGCCCTTAATAAAGATAAAACGACGTACTTACAATACTCGCAATTTCTTTGCGTATTTTTTCAAGTAAATGAAAATAATAACTGTACCACCCCATTAGCCGGGACTCCGTAGGCACTCAGGACTCGACAAAGGGCATCATCGTACATTAGCCCAACTACCGCGAGGGCTCTGGAACATAAGGACATTTGATCCTTTGATTTCCCCTTCAACATGACGCTCGCCCTTTGGTTTTATTTGCTCAGCGATTTAAAAACAATTATCGGAAGCGCGAACTCAACTAACCCTTGCGAAGGCACACAGACAAAAAATAACACGGATAAAAAAACAAATTGATAACTTTTAAATGTTTTCACTCGTTCAATTTTTCTATGTAAAATTTAAATCTCTCAAACTTCTCGGTTTTATCAATAGAATGACGATGGACTTCAAAAATATTAATACCATCAAAACTCTTTATTGCTCACTAGTTCGACCCCATCTAGAATACACTTCTCCTATTTGGTCTTCATTCTACAGGACTCGCATTGACCATATCGATTCTATCCAACACCGTTTTTTAAAAAAGTGGCATGGTTGCTCGGATTACAAAGGGATAATAATATTTTGAAATAGAGCAATCTCTTGATCTGTCTTCATTGGAGAGACGTAGAACTGAGATGGACCTTATATGCATTTTCTAAATACTTAATGCCATAAGTGATGTCCCACCTCTGTTGCAATAAATTTATTTTCATGTTCCCAACCATCTCACCAGAAGTCAAAATCTGCTATTAATTAAATCTTCAAAGAGCAACTTTTGTTTTTACGCCCCAATGTCCAGAATGTGCAGATTAGCCAATTCATAATACGACTTAGATTCTTTGGGATAGATCTTCCGGCTTTTCGTAGATCTCTTCGCGACTTGAACAGTGTGGGATGAAATTGGATTGGCATGGTTTAGCTCGAAGTCTTATGTCTTTCGTTTTTATGAATATATTGTATACCATTATTGTATTGGCCTTGTTTGTCTTTGCTACATAGTTTTATATTATTATAAATAATACAAAATATCTGTTTTCTCTTTGATGAAAATATCGTATTTTTTAAAAACTATTGTGTGTTAACAGAAGCTGTGTCCGAAAGGCGAAAAGGCCATTTTAATAAAAAAAGGAAAAGAAGTGTCCATTTTATTTTTCAAATGAAGAGAACAAGAGGACACAAAAAAATAACAACAAATTAGCCAATGATGTATTCTCCTTAATATTTTAGTACAAATTAGTAAATAATTAAAAACCTGAATGTCATTTGAAACGGGCTGTGGTCCCGTGGGTAGTGTTGCAGACTCACGAATCAAGGGTCTGGGGTTTGAATTCCACTCTAACCCAACTTAATTTTTGTTTTCTAATAGTGAGTTATTTACAGCTCTTTGAAAATGCCCCCAAAATTGAAATATTTTAGTAAATTGTAAGAACGCAAATACTTGAAAGTTTATGGATCTTGAAGTTTAAACTAAACGTTATAAAGACAAAATATGAGGTATTGCTAAGGCAAAATTTTGTCCAGTTTTTAGAATCGCTATCCTGACGATACGTCGATAGTTATATTTCCTAGTGTCCTAGTGTTTTTTTAATTATTTTTTAATTAGTTTATTTTTTCATACATATATTATTTACATATAAATATCTAATGGAACTCTGCATTCGAGATGAACTAGCTGACAGACGTCTTACGCTTAGATCAGCTACATCTACGTCGAAAGGAAAAGTTATTATACCTCTACGCAAACAGCGCACTAAATTCGGCGAACGTGCATTTGCGGTCGCAGGCCCTACGGCATGGAATGCTCTCCCAGCAGAAATCCGAAACTGTGAGAATGAAGTAATGTTTCGGAAGAAACTTAAAACCTACTTGTTCTCGAAATCATTTGAATAAATTTTTAGCATATGGTGACAAGTACATTATTTTTCTTAAATTAAAAGTTTAAATTAAATTTATATCTTTATATAATCACTTTGTAAAGCGCCCTTGAGGTATTATATTACGAAAATGGCGCTATATACTTTATCCATAATAATAATAATTATTTTTATTACAAAAATACACTTTAGAAAAATACATCTTAAAATTAAGCTATAACATGAATTGGAAAAAATGCCCACAGAGACCATTCCTTTTTTAATTATTAAAAAGTTTAAAGCACATATACAGAGTGTTCTTTAAACCCTGTCACATCCGAAACCACGATGATCAGTATGGGCAATAATACATATTGGCATATTTAAAAAAATATTTAGAACAAAGAAATTTAAAAAAAATAAAATATTAAACAAACCAAATGGTTGCTTACTTCTGCAGAAGCGAGGGAAGCGCGGCCGCGCGTTTTTCGCTTATCAGACTCCCCCTCTCCTCCTCCTTGTTTCTTCCTTGCAGAAGTCAGAAACCATTAGCTTTTTTTGGTGTTATATTTTTATTCGTTTTAAAAATATATTTTCATGTGCCAATTTGTTTTCTTGCTCATACTGATCATCGTGGTTGTGGATGTGACAGGGTTTAATGAACACCCTGTATATGGTATGACATGACCATGAAAATAGAAAAATAAAAGAAAAGAAAAATAATAAAAAAACCAAATTAACACTTGTTAAAATTACGAAAATATGATTTATTTGCAGTATGCATTTATTTTAAATTTTAATTATTTATTTATTTTTTAAAGAATGTGTCTATCTGCTCCTGCCATGCTAATCCAAGACCTCAAACCTACTTTAAGCTGTACCAGTAAATTAATGTTTTGTAGTTTCTTGGTTAGAAGATTGAAGGATCTTGAACCAACATGAAAGGAGTGCCTCTGTGCGAACTTAGTTCTGCATCCTGGAATTGACAGTACACTATCAAATTTATTACTAATACGATTTAAATTATTACTAAACAATTCCCTATTCAAGTAAACATATTTCATTAAGTTTCTAACATATGTCTCTGAGTGTACCGAATTTTGTATTTATCTTTTTCAAAAAGAAAATATTTGCTTTCTTATTATTTAATTTTGAGGGCTATTTTCAACGAGTTGTAAATAACTCCCTATTTGAAAATTAAGAAATTAATTAGAAAAATAATTATTATGGAAATTAAGTTGGGGTTCAGTGGGGTTCGAACCACGGACCTTTGAGCCGCAAGGCTGAGACACTTGCCACGGGACACAACCCGATCTAAAATCAACAATATTTTGAGATTGTCCAAATTTTTGTAGACAAGGACTGGATTCAACTCCCTGGGGAGCTGTTTATATTAACATATTACAACAGAGACGAAGAACATTTAAGAGAAGGTAATGTAGAAGTCTAGGCATCTACAGGGCTTATATATTGTTGATAAATTACCTGGTCCATGAAGAAGTATAGAAATTGAAAAAATAATATTTTCAGGCGTTTCCTAGTATGTAGGTGAAATAATTCAATTAGATGAATCTCACCCGCATAAATAAAGGTTTGTGCCCTTTAACTTCACAAACATCAACAGATGAAAGAATTGAAGGAATATAGATGTTCGAATATAGGCAGAATGGTGAATGTTACCCAGTGTGTAAAGTGGCCACTTAAACCAGCCATTGACAGGTCATAAGCCCTGTAGATGCCTAGACTTCTATATTACCTTCTCTTAAATATTCTTCGTCTCTGTTGTAATATGTCGATCTAAAATCGTTTGAAATACCTATTAAATAATTATTAGAACTCACTAAAAATGGCCACTAGAGTTAAAATATTTGGGTAAATTTTAAAAACGCTAACATTTCTTTCATAAAAAAAAATTGACGTATTTTATTTGATGTGTCTGTATTTTTAATATTTGTAAATAAACCTGCACCATAGATTAATAATATTTACTATATTTAGTATACCCACGCACAGGCCATGCCCACGTGGAATTTTTATTTTAATAAATGTTGTGATGTCAAAGCAAATGTAAAAAATATGTTAATAAAATAAAATATTAAGAAAAAAATCATAACATCTTAACCGTACACTCCACAAACATCGCGAGTAGCTTTTTTTTATTTAAGAAGGTAAACATGAACGGAAAATATAAAAGGAAAAATAATGAAACCCACTAAACCGTGAAACCGGCTTGTCAGCAGGTTTCTTATTTTTATTTTACAAAGAAAAAAGTTAAAAAAATTATATAAATATAAAAAGTAGTACAAACATTATTAAGAACTAAAATCATACGTATTTTTTACACAAAATGTATTTACAAAAATTTTAATAGTTGACTGTTAACATAAAATAATGATCAATATAAAGCCTTGTTACATATTAGCCATTCAGTATTTTTTTTATTTAAAGTTTTGTCAACATTTTCTTTTAAGATCTGCTTAGAAATTTTATTGAAAATTTTAGGAATTGTATAATGAAGTGTTCTTTGGTTATACTTGTTTACAAACCTTGGTACTGAGAAGCCTTCACGTTGTGCTAGTCTTGTATTGTGTGTATGTTTATACCTTTTCTGGTAGGTTCTATCAAACCGATGCGATATCTAGAAACAAATTTGAGCCATAGAATAGCATTTACTTACAGGCACCTTTGCTTTTTAAACAGTTCAGGTACCTCTTCTTTATGAATTCTAGCTGATCTGTTGATAGGGAGCTTTATTTCCTCGATTTGACGCCAACAGAACAAGGGATCAAATATGGTCGTAGGCATTCCATTTTGAAGGCTTGTAATCGGCGTCGGCGTCGTAGGTCACGAGCGCCCCTGACAGAATTGAAATTTTGCGCCCCCTAAGTCTTATTTTCTAGGAAGAGAAAGGCAAAAGAAGGCTGTGGGTCTGAAAAGTGTGCCCCCCTGAGGGTTGCGCCCGCCTAGCTAGACCCAGGTAAAACCTAGTTAATAATGTCAAAATGAACATATTTTTTATGTCCGGCTGAAAAGAGTTTTTAATAAATCGATGAATCTGCGCCTGCCCAGTAATGCCGGCAATCGAGATAACTTATAAGTTACCATGGTGATGGCACACACGGATTCGGGCGTATCACGAATGAGGAAGTTTAGTACTACGGGAAATTGGATATACAATTGTTTTCTCACACGCGGAAAAAATTAGAGCCCTAACCCCTCCCCAGCTCCTGCGATTTAACTATAGTTCTTAAAAATTTAGCTTGATTAGAATGACAGTTGTCAGCAAAACTGACAACATTACTTTGTAGTGATTGAGGTGATGTGAGGAGTGATTTATATTAATAAACACACGAAAAATCACTCGTATCAGGCATGTTATTTTTTTTAATAAAGTGCTTGACATATAAATAAATGTATAAAATCTGCTTTAAAACAAAAAAAAAACAAAAATAAACCTAATTATTAACGACGTTCTTACAAGGTTACATCATTTTGCCAAAATGTTAGCGATGGGACAAATTGATCAATGTAAATTAATCGAATAAAAAAAAAATTCACTTTATGTTGTTCATGAAAAATAGCATAAAAGTCTTATTTTTGGTAAATAATTGTCTAAAACCCATTGTGTAATAGGCTTGTTTTTTCATTTTTCTATCAATTTTCGTCATGTTTGCATGAAAAAACTGATAAAATCGATTTGATCAGTGATCAGTGATCAGTAATTTCCCATCACTAGTGACATTAGTTTGACAGCTGTCATTTTAATCAAGATGTATTTAAAGAACTGTATAATTATCTCGGCAACTACAATGAATATAACAACGATTTTTTTATTAATATTTAAGTAAACCTTTATAGCATCAACATCACCGTTCCCTTTCCGCATCTAATGGTGCATAGGGCACTGCATTGCTTCACCAATTCCAGCGTATCTTAATCTAACTAATATTGGAAAAAAAATCCAGAATGTAACTTTGAATTTTTGTTTTATGTTTTTTAAATGCATTTATAAATGCATCTACACCATAAATTTCATGGTGTAATCTAGATTTAATTAACCCACCCACAGTTTTTATAAATAAATAAAGTTATATATATATAATAATGTAACAAACGTAAACAAAAAAAAATGTAAATAAAGAAGCGTTGTTATATTTTTACATTAAAGCCTTTTACATCAATTTTTACATTAATCCTTTAGAATGGAGACCAAATTGGAGAAGCGTAACTATTCTAAATGTGGACGGACTTGTGAACAGTAAAGTATTTAAATGATTTTAATATTATTGAAATCCGTCGTAATGGCGACGAATGGAATGTCCCTGATAAAATGAAGTTTGAATAACAAACGTTCAAAATGAAAAAAATGCCTTACTATGATAATAGTACAAATAGACAAAGCAAGTAAACACACATGAATAATTTTAAATGTTGAAACCAGCGATTAACACTAGCCCGATTACAATGGGAAGTTAATAGAGTTCTCTTCGACTGTCTATAAAGAAAAACTGATATGTGTGTACGAAAATGAGTACATTTGCGTGCACATTTAAAGTATCTTCGTCGGCAATCTATAATTGAACAAGTTTGGAAGAAAAAAATATATGCATATTCTGCTTTTCATACAGAAAACTTAATTTTATTTAGTAGATAAAATTGAAGACAAATGTTAACTTCCCATTGTAATCGGGGCTTAGGGCCCGTATTACAATAAACAGTTAACAGAATTATATTGAAATGTTTGTAAAGTGATAAGATTGTTTTGTTAAAATAATAAATATTCAAAATAATTTTTGTTTGAAACGTATTCAATTGTATGTTATCGATGAAGATGAATTAAAAATCCATACAAATATACACATTTTCGTAAAGAAAATTCAATTTACTTTATAGACAATTATTGAAGACAGCTCATTTAACTTTTTAATGTAATCGAGGCCCAGAAGATGTTTATTTCGTATATGACGTGATGCACGTACTGATATATAAATAAAGCATACCTTAAAATATATTCATACAAACGAACTGCAACAGTGATAAGTGATAATTATATAATATGGTATTACGTACAGTAAAAAAGTTTCGTTTACATTCATTTTTGCCACATTTTTGCACCAGAGTTTTTCAGTTGCCACTGTTGAAAATATATCCTAGCGTGTCAACTTTTGAAACGCTACGTAAGAATTTTCTACGTGGTAACCAACTGTCAGTCAAAGCCCATAATTCGCTAAATGAAACAAAGGATTTAAAAAAAATAAATTATAAATACAAACATTATAATTTGCCTCATATTTTTTTTTTAAGTTGCCTTCTTTCAACGCAAGAGAAAAAAGTATCGAAAATATTTAGAAGATATGGCCAAAATACTTTAGCGTATGGCAGCCCCAAATCTTAAGCCTGCTTAGTGATGCGCATAACGGATTCTTACTAATAATCGAACAAATAGTTTCAATGAAATAACAGATAAAAAAAAGGTTGATAATAAAATCGATTATGAAAAATAAAAAAACGGAAATCGAATATGATTGATACTAACACCTTTTCATGGGTTCTCATTCCTCAACTCTAAAAAACATTTGATTTCGTTCAACTCAAACAGTATAATTTAATTACTTAAGTTTCATATTAAAAGAAATATAAAACTGTACTAATTCATAATTTTGAAGAACTTCTTGAACCAAAACAAGTCAAGTGGTTAAAAACTGTACTGAACACTCTGGATTTAGAAAAATCTGATAAATTTAGCGTCGCGCCGGAAACGCACACGGTATTAAACCAGATTTTTTAAATTATTCCAGGATTTTGTTAATCTTGTATGGCTTTTTATACTATTGTGAAAGCTTTTTGGATGTCGTTAAACTCTTTCCTTTTTCAGTATTTTTAAACATCTTATTTTCTTCCATATTTATTGGCTGGCTGTCTGAAAGTCAACACAATCAAAGGTATTGCCTAAAAGACGTGATAGTAGTAATAGTAGTAGCAATCGTTCGATTTTAAAAACAAGTTCATCACCATTTAGTTGTTTTTAAACTATGATTTTTCTTCTTCTCTTTGTATTCCTACATTCGCTCCTAAGTGGATGCTTTTAAGAGTGTGGAGATCACCACACGCCTCCAGGAAACTTATCGCCAGCTAGCACTCTCGCGTCACCAATTCTTATTAGCGTTTTTTTAAATATAGTATTGTTCTATAGGTAATCAATATTGAAAATTTAAGTCCTGCAATATTGGAGTTTAAAGTATATTGAAGATTCACTAAAAAATATTGCCAAAACCGCTCTTTCCACGTCAATCCCAGAGTTCCACAGAATAAAAACAAAAGATCGTCATCTCAAATTTTTCGATTTTATCAATAAAATGACAATGGACTTCAAAAATATTAATACCATCATAACTCTTTATTGTTCAGTAGTTTTACTCCATCTGGAATACGTTTCTGCAATTTGGTCTCCATTCTATAGGATTCATATTGACCATATCGAGTCTGTCCAACACCGTTTCAATACATCCAAAGTGGCATTGTTACTCGGATTGCATGGAGGTAATTATTCCTATTTTAAAATAGAGCAATCTCTTAATCTGTCCTCATTGGAGAGATGTAGAACTGAGATTGACCTTATTTGCATTTTCAAAAAAAAAAATATATAAGTGATGTCCCATCTCCGTTGCAATCAATTTAATTTCACGTTTCCAACTATATAACAAGAAGTCAAAATCTGCCATTTATTTAATCTCCTAAAGGGAGCTTTTGTTTTTATGCCCCAATATCCAGAATGTGTAGACTAGTCAATTCGTCACACGACTTGGAGTTCTTAGGGATAGATCTTCCGACTTTTCGTAGATCTCTTCGTCACTAAAACAGCGTGGAAAGAAGACGGATAAGCATGGTTTAGCTCAAAGTCTTATATGTCTATATGTTATTTTTGTTCAGTTGTATATATGTTTCTTCGTGTTAATGTTGTAATTGGCTAAGGTCGTATATATGTATAATATAATAAATAAAATAAAATAAAATAAAAATCTACTGCCTTCCAATACGGCAAGCCTGCAGTACCTAAAATACAATTTGCTTATCCTTTTGTGGTTATTATTTATTTATTTTACAGTGTCTGTTTAATCGATTATGATCGATAAGTCAAAAAAAATATATTTCGTTTTCAAAATAATCGAACTTAATAATTGTTATTAGCAACACTAGACCACTGATCGCTTATGTCAGCCAATGTCAGCTTGTCTTGCAAATGTCAGATGGCCGTCTTTCGAGTTATCTAAATATTCATTTGATAAATTATTCATTATTCTTTTGAGACGGCGTCATCAGTTCGTTATCTGTGAAGTAAACGTGACTTTAACAATCTATTCTACCAGTAAAATTTACCTAAATTGAATTGATTCAGCTAACATGCCTGCCCGTTTTTTGGTTAGGAGAGTGATTTGTAGCGTAAATTCAACAGTGAATAAAAGTCGCAATACTCTGTGTAATATCGAAAAGTTTCACAGGAAGACAGTTTTCAGAAACGTCCACGATACGAAGCCTTCCCTGAAGAAATCTGAGTGAGTTTTAAATTAATTTGATAATTTTTAAATCTTATAACCTACTTTTTATATTTTAGAAATTTCTTTTATTGGGTCAATGAAATTTTTCCGGATTTTTGGTGTGCGATGAAGCAGAAGTGAGACGGAGTTCCGTAGACATTTTGAATAAAATGGATTTTAATAAAACTTAGCTTTAGTAATTCCATTATTTAGGTAAGTAGAGATATGATCAGTAGACAAACTTCATAATTTTATTTATGAATTAAATTTTTACACACATTCTCTGCTTTCATGCGTATATGTTGTAGCCGGATTGTCATTATATTTAACAATGCAGTGTCCTATGCACCATCGTGTGCGGATTAGAATTTGATAATAAGGATGATGTGTCCGATCTCCAGATAGCTTGCCTACCACATACCGCACACCGCATCTGAAGGACATAAGTCTCCTTGGCGCTGCCCACATACACGGAAAAAATGTTCATTGCCGAACGAAAAAACCTGCCCGAAGGAGCTCTCTGTAATCTGGTAGCCTTAGCGTCTTTGTGCTGAAAGAAGGTAATCCAGAAGTACATAATTTTGCACTTCATTGGATTGAGAAAAGAGGGAAGCGAATTCTTCATTGACTGGGATTGAAATGATTGGACATGAAATGATTACAAAACTTTTTTAAATCCTCGAAATTCTTTTTGGAAGCCACCAGATCTGTATATCCGACAGGACCTATATCAACAACAACAACAACAACAACAAACCATCACGCCGTTTCCCCATAGGGGTAGGCAGAGAGGATAGAACGCCATAACACTCTATCTTGGCATACAGACCTCGCTTCCTCTACATTCATACATCTTCTCATGCACGCACGCCGATTATTCCTACTTTTGACATGTCCATCTTCAAGTATTTGATGGACTTGATCGTGCCATGTCTTTCTCGGTCTTCCTCGTTTTCTGCATCCATCAACATTTGCATCGTAGATCCTTTTAGCCGTTCTTTCGCTGTCCATTCGCTCTACATGTCCAAACCAACGCAGCACCCCTTTCTTGATTCTGTCAATAATGCATGTCTCAGCCTTACACACTTCACGGATCTCGACATTTGTGCACCTATCATACATCGTTTTACCACACATTCGCCTGAGGGATCGCATTTCGACAGCATTCAATGTACTTTCATCATTATTTTTCAATTCCATACTTCGCTCCCATACATTAGAGTTGGAACTAGAACTCCGCTGTGAACTGCTAGTTTAGCCTACTGCGATAAACATTTGTTTGCCAAAGTAGATTTTAGTGCACCGTTCACCCTTTTCCCGGCACTCACCCTCCTTTCAATATCTTTCTCGGCCTTTCCGTCCCTAGTAAACATACTTCCCAGGTACACAAATTCTTCTACCTGATTCAGAATATCTCCGTTCACGCTGATCTCCTATATCAGGACCACAGATAGTAGCGAAAAGCTCCATTCGGTAATCACAGAGAGGGGAAAGGGACAAGACCACACAATGTGTTCAGAAGATTGATTAGGATATTTGCAGCAGCACAAAGGGGAATCAACAGTATTAAAAACAAATAATTTGTTAACAAATTACAACAGGGATGGAAAATACCTTAAATAAGGGAATATGGAAGTCTAGGCATTTACAGGGCTTATGACCTGTCATTGGCTGGTTTAAGTGGCCACTTTACACACTGTAACATTCACCATTTTGCCTATGTTTGAACATCCATATTTCTTCAATTCTTCCATCTGTTGATTTTAGTGAAGTTAAAGAGCTGAAACCTTTATTGTTGTGAAGAGATTCATCTGACTGAATTATTTCACATACTAGGCAACGCCCGGAAACAATTTTCCAATTTTCAAACTTCTTCTTGGACCAGTTGGTTTCATTACAATATTTGAGTTTGTCCAAATGTTCGTAGACAAAAGACTGGATTTCACCCCCTCGGGAGTCATTAAGATTAACAAATTACAACAGGGATGGAAAATACCTTAAATAAGGGAATATGGAAGTCTAGGCATTTACAGGGCTTATGACCCGTCATTGGCTGGTTTAAGTGGCCATTTTACACACCGTAACATTCACCATTTTGCCTATGTTAGAACATCCATATTTCTTCAATTCTTCCATCTGTTGATTTTAGTGAAGTTAAAGAGCTGAAACCTTTATTGTTGTGAAGAGATTCATCTGACTGAATTATTTCACATACAAGGCAACGCTCGAAAACAATTTTCCAACGTTTTCTTCTCCTGACGCCATATACAAGTAGGCGTTAGGGTCGTTTGGTCCCCCCGTTCGGATCATGTGTAATTTTTGAATGCTTAGTGAGGGAAAGGTTAATAATAATTGTTGTTTGAGTTGATTTTCACAGAACAACAGAAAAAAAAGTCAATTTTAATTGTGTTACTTACATATTATGTACTTGTATGTAGGTACAAATTAATGATCATTTTTTGTAAATTACCTGTAAAAAAAACCACGGCTCGCCACTGCTATATACAAGTTAGTGTGTTAGTATTAAATATTAAGTACACTACACACATCGACATATAACATTTTTACAACTTAATTCCATTTGTAACCAACTATCTTTGTCACTCACTAATACCGCGTATACACAGACTAGGAAACGAATGTACCTCTCATATCGACATTTTTAACTCGAATCTCTGTGAATTCAAATCATCTCTTTATAAATATTTTAAGATGTTCTATAAGTAGTTAATTAACGAATTATTTGCAAAAGCTGCTTATGCTAATGATCTGGTGTTTATTCATTTTATAATTTTCATATATTTTGTATATATTTCTAGTTATTTTTCTTTTTCTTTTTATACCCATGTTTTAATATTGTTTTTGAATTTTTGTATATCTAACTAACTCATTATTTTGTATATTTTATATCGTAAAAGGCACTTGTGCCGTATAATAAATAAATAATAATAATAACTTGATATTTATATAGAAAATTTTAGACATGTTTATAAACTCTGGCTGAATCGTTCATAATCACACTGTTGTCATATTGTTGTCTAGGTAGGAATTCATAACAACTTCGTGTGATTAGATAATACCAATTATTATATGAATTATTATCATTTATTTACATAGAGAGGTATCTTAACATACACAGATGGAGGGAAGAGCAATATCATACTAGTGGATCCGACAGATGTTGTCCTGCCCGAACGTTGACTTGCCTGCTATTAGTTGGTTCAGCAAACGTTTTTTCGACATTCGAATTTTTGTTAAACTATATACTAAGTGACATTTGACATTGAGTTTGACATTTCAACCTTTTCCATTTAATAGGTAGGCCGGGTCCAATACGGAAATATCACCTTTTTTTTACATTTTAAAAGCAATAAGAGTATGGAATACTGTAAAGTAAAAAAAAAATTACTACTTGTTAGTAGCATAAAAAATATTTTTAAATTTGTAATTTTGAATTTCCGCAAAATGGTCATTGCATTGGCCGCGCCCCCAATACGTCATGATTCATGTTTTTTTCAACTTTGTTCCAAACCATTTGAATTTTTTAGAACATCGTCACAAATCTCGACATCACAATTATCAATGCCAAAAATGTCGCGTTTTTCTAGTGACATTTTTTTATTATTTATTTTTTAAAGTTATTTTTGAAAACGTTTCTCCACAATATCCGTATTGATTTTAAAAATACAATTAATACTCTAAATCCATTTTATATATTTTTATCGGTATTCATAGTACGTGATATTTCCCTTTTGTGAATGTAAACCATCCCTGGACCCACTCAAACACACACAAAAAAAATCACAAAAATGGGTCCAGCCGCTTAGGAGTTCCGTGACATACACATACAGAAGAATCATATATATTACGATTATGATAGTCTAAATTAGTAAATAATATTGATTTAAATATCTTACAAGATTGATGGTTTGATTTAGTTTTTTTATTAAATTGAAAGTAATATTTTTATATAGAATAGCGAGTAGTTAAGGAATTATTAGTTGTTAATATATTTTTTAATGCAACTCAAACAAACAAAATAAACAAACCATCACGCCATATCACTCTGTCTTTGCATACAGACCTCGCTTCCTCTACATTCATATTATTTCGTTTGCCGATGACACGGTTTTGTTATTTGAGGCTAGTGACTGGAACTCCACGTCTAGTAAACATACTTCCCAGATATACAAATTCTTCTACCTGATTCAGAATATGTCCGTTCACTCTGATCTCACATTTAGTTATATTTTCATCCCTATAAAAAACCATCTCTTTAATACAGCTCTCTGAATAAATACATTGCATTACACTGTAAGACATAACAAGAATACAAAGACAACAAAATAAAATTCTTAAACTAACATACAACCTACCCTACCTAACCTCTACGACTAAACTGTACAAAAAACACACCAGTTTGACATAAACTACTTGACTAAAATTGAGACCTTAAAAATTGTGCACAAAATAACACTGGGAAACATACAAGACGACGACATAATATTAGTCAAAAATGCTGACATACACAAATATAACACCAGACAACAACAACACTATCATATTGAGAAAGCAAAGACAAACACAGGACAGTCAAAAATACTACATAATGGACTTAAACACTACAACGACCTACCTTACTACTTGAAAACTTTTACTGGAGACAAATTTAAAATCAATCTGAAAAAGCACATGATGACTGAACTAACTAGACTAGACGAGACATAAAATGACTAGACAATATTAAATTTCTAATGTAACCCTAACGGGTTTTTTAAAATTGTAAATAAATAAAAAAAAGAATAAAAAAAAGCTTGTGTTGTATCTATTGTAACGAGTAAAACAGAAAGAAATATGAACTAAGAAAATATTATGTTGTATGTTTGCATGTGTAACGTTATTTGGGCAATGTAATATTTCATGTATTTTAGATGTAGCTAGTATATAAATAATGTGTCTATTTATTATACATTTGTGGCCGGAACAGACACTTTATATACTCGTACATATACAGTTGCCATACATATGCATAAGGGCGCGCATATCGCCTTAAGGCAATTTATTCCTACCTACACAGTTTGTTCTTTTTGAGAAAATCAGTGATATATAAACATATTGTTGGGATATAATAATAATTTCATATTTAAAAAAAATATTAATATTTGCGTTCTCATGATTTACCCAAATATTTCATTTTGAGGGCCATTTTCAAAGAGTTGTAAATAACTCACTATTATAATTTGATTCAGGAAGAGGAAAACTTGTCGAAATCCGGCGCTCCCCAAACACTAGATTTGGAGATCGTGCTTTTGCCGCCGCCGGCCCCTCTGCCTGGAACCAATTGCCTTCAAACTTACGAATTATCGACATTCCCAGTCAGTTCAGATCCCAACTAAAATCCCACTTTTTTAAACTATCATATCCTCAATTTTAAATCTGGAAATATAATATATCACTTAAGTTTAGTTAGAATGTAAGTTTAGATATACAATTGTAAAGCGCCCTTGAGGTGATTTTTTTCAAAAATGGCGCTATATAAATCAGTCAAATATTATTATTATTATTATACAATGTTAATCAAGTTAGGGTAGAGTGGGATTCGAACCACGGACCTTTAAGCCGTGAGTCTGAGACACTAGCCACGGGACCACAACCCGATTCAAATTATAAAACAAAATATTGATAAACATATATGTAAACATATTACAACAGAGATGAAGAACATTTAAGCAAAGGTAATATAGAAGTCTAGGCATCTACAGGGCTTATGACCTGTCAATGGCTGGTTTAAGTGGCCACTTTACACACTTTATTCACCATTCTGCCTATATTTGAACATCTATATTCCTTCAATTCTTTCATCTGTTGATGTTTGTGAAGTTAAAGAGCTGAAACCTTTATTTATGCGGGTGAGATTCATCTAATTGAATTATTTCACCTACATACTAGGCAACGCCTGAAAATGTTATTTTTTCAATTTCTATACTTCTTCATGGACCAGGTAATTTATCAACAATATTTTGAGTTTGTCCAAATTTTTGTAGACAAGGACTGGATTCAACTCCTTGGGGAGCTGTTTATATTAACATATTACAACAGAGATGAAGAACATTTAAGAAAGTTAAACATATACATATATTGATGATTCATTTTTTAAAAAACATTTTTTAAGAAATAAAAATTGACTAAAGGTCTACACTATACTATGAAGAGGGAGGGGGTGAAAAGGAAACAAGAGGGAGGAGAAAGAAAAAACTTAAATGTTTAGGAAGTGACATTGAATACCATGAATTTGATCATTATTTTATAAAAAAGAAATGAGACACCGATTCATTTAATTAAAAATTAAATTTCTAAAATATTCTATGAGAAGAGGGTTCAAATTTGCAAAGGAAAGAAGGAGAGAAAAGAAAAAACTCAAATATCAAAATGGCATTTCAACCGTGATTTAAATGTAAACAATAATGAGTTGTCTCTGACATTAAAGGGTAGAGCTACTGTGATGAAGAAAAGCCAAAATAATTAATGCGGTGAAATGGATATTTACTTATTAGTTAAAATTTTCAATTCCAGAATTACCGTGACTTTTATCAGGGCGAGCGGGGAACGGATTCCCGTTAAGGCCAAGATCGGAGACTCATTGCTGGACACCGTAGTCGACTCGGGAGTAGACCTCGAGGGCTATGGAGCGTGTGAGGGGACCCTAACCTGTTCCACTTGCCATGTCATCCTCAAGAAGGAAGACTACGACCGGTAATTCATTTTATGTATTATTCCCTTCTGATGGCTTCATCATCATTGGCTTTGCAGCCTGCTCTGGGTCTTGGCCTCCTGCAACATTCGTCGCCATCTCTCTCTATCCTGGCATGCACTCCTCCAGTCCCCGATATCAATAGCATCGATATTCCGCTGCACTCCGTCCAGCCATCGGAGTTTGGGTTTAACAACACTACGTCTAGATTTGGGGCTTTGTGTGACAAAAAGTTAATAAAATTGATTTTGATAAAAATGTGCTACTTTGAACGACGTCACTGGTTCTCCAAAACCAACCAATGACAGAGTGTTGTGATACATTTCCGGTTACCGGGAAGTTAACCCACCAATCAGGATAGTTCACCGAAGAAAACTTGTGATGTCACAGGTGGAGTAATTTCAAAATCACAAAACTTAATATTACCAAAATTTAATATTATTCATTAAATCGGCATTCACTTTGTAGCACTTCATTTTAAATTATTTTTTTTCACGTTTTACATAACATTTTTTTTTAAAACATGAATTACCTCACTGGGCACAACCCGTGACGAGGCATTCATTTACATGATTTAATATATTATACTTATGGCGGCCAAAAATATATATGAAATACATATAAAATAATACATATTCATACTTAAATCCATACAGATATATATACATAAATAATTGTAAGAAAAGAAAAAAAATAAGAAAACAACATTATATTATTAGTACAGCTCACATACTTAACTACTGTGCAGACATTAGGTCAAGTAACAAGCTACTGTCAGCTCCCGGTGGCCCAACATCCGCACAAATGCCAAATATACGAGTATATGACATATATTCATAGAGACACTGTGTGGATGCAAATACAAAACATGAAATGCAAAAATAATTTTATATAAACAAGTCTACTGCTTTTGTTGGGTGACCATCTCGAGACAGTTCTCGGGACCCATATTAAGTAGCCATTTTTTTACAAATAATTTTAATTGCTCGAGATTTTTATCTACTATTGTGGCAAATGGTATATTGTTATATATTCTTTGTCCATGAAAACCAAACTTTGGTATTGGTGTTACACGATTTTATTCTTTTACAAGAACACTATTATAGTTTCGGGAAAGCACTCCTCCCATCGACGGGTGATATAAAACTATTATACATCCAAAAAATTGCTCACAGTGTCATCATAGAATCTATACAAATACAAAAACAAACATGAACAATTTTTAAAATTTTAAATTCTCGAAAATTCACTTAGTCAGTCGTTTACCCTTTTTACCGACAATATAAATAAATAAAAAAAACTCTTTTTTTTTTCAGATTACCGGAAAAACCAGTGGATGAAGAGCTCGACATGCTGGATCTTGCCCACGGATTGACAGACACATCCCGGCTTGGCTGTCAAATCACTCTAACTCAAGACTTGGATGGGCTGGAAGTTCATGTGCCGGCCTCCATTAATGATGCGCGATCGTAGGTCAACAGTATTAACATCATTAAGTGAATAAACATCATATTTTATATTGACAGATACCTCAAGACATGAGAAATTAACTAACTGGTTTGTGGTCCTGCGGTAGAGTTGTGGAGAATCAGAATGCAACCCAGTGATCGCTATCAACCAGCAACACTGAAAGCTTCTCAACGTTCCTTGGTTGGTAAGGCCCTAGACGGCCCATTTATAGGTTACTGTGTATGCATTTACTATTCAAAACTGACTTGGGATTGCTAAGATAAACCGGGATTATTATTTTACAAAATATTTATTCTAAATTCATACACATGAATACTATATTATCAGTAGGAATTTACTAGTTTAGGAAAGATCAATTTAGAGAAAATACCACAAGTAGCGATGAGACCACACTGTGTGTTATGCACACTTCTTACTGTATGGACACTACAGACTCGTTTAAAACACTTTCAACACACTAACACAAAAGTACTAGGATTTACATCATTGGAAGAACGGCGGAAGAGAGGGGACTTGATAGAAACTCATAAGATACTTAATAATTACTATGACTGCCCCCTGCGTGAGATGTATCAATTACATCCCAACACAAATTTATGGGGTCACAACTGAAAGCTCTTATCATTCTCAATTCCACCTCAATCCCAAGATAAACTTCCTTCCCAGCGGGGTAGTTTCAGACTGGAATAAATTGCCAAGTCTAGTTGTCCATTCCGTTTCGTTCAACTAGTTAAAAAACCGCTTGAATGCTTTTTCGAAGGAGGAAGAACGCAGACAAAAAGCAGTACATGCGATATAGGCGCATCAGCAAAGGCCGCCTGCCTATAGCAAATAATAATAATAATAATAACACGGTGTGTTATTGACCACATTCGCACGATTGCCTTCATGTAGTGGGGGATATGAAGATAGCCTTAAGGTGTGATGAATTAGAGACGGTAATTCGGCGGCAAATTTTGCGGTTACATTGTAAATTAGGACTTGTGTACACTAAAATGTTGAAAAATCAATTTTATTGAATATTGTCACATAATTGCAAGAACACAACACAACATAAGATTTCAACATGAAATTCCAATTTATTGCCAAACAGTACATAGATGTTAGGATGGTATCACTGATTACCATGATTCAACACCTCGTAATAAATGCGGGTAATAAATGCGGGTAATAAATGCGGGTCGTTAGGTACCATGATTAGTACTGCACACTGAAGCTAACTTCACACAGTACATTCTAGTTAGTAAAACATCCACTTGGCGGGTCGTTAGGTACCACGATTAGTAAGGCACACTGAAGCTAACTTCACACAGTATATTCTAGTTGGTAAAACACCCACTAGGTAGCGCTGAACACTACATTTGTAGGGCTCTATTGTGTGTGCGTGTATTTGTGTATGATTTCCCGTCGCTAGCCAAGAGTTAAAGGAACGGTTGTCCTACGCAGCGTTGCCAACCTCCATCAAGCTAAAATCCATAGATTCTGTCATAAAAATTGCCAATTGTTTGAAATGTTTTAAAATCTGTTGAATTTCTATCGAATATGGTAGATCGGTAGATTGCACCCAAAATCGGTAGATCTACCGAAAAATCAGTAGAGTTGGCAACGCTGGTCTAAAGCAGTGCTGGAAATGTCAAGTCTGTGTCCCCAACCGAGAAATGCAGTAGATTGCGATCACTGGGTCGCGTTCTCATCCTCCACAGAGTAACAGACTCACGGATCAAAGCTCTGAGGTTTATTTCCCACTCTAACATGACTCGATTCTCCTGTCGTGAACCCTATTCTCTTCTTGAAAAGGTTTTTAATTTCCATTAGATATCTGTCAATAGTTGAATTTGATTACACAAATGAATCAAAATTATTTATTTCAATGATGTATAATTAAATAGACACATTACAAGTTAAATTAAATGGCATTTAAAGGCGTAAGTAATTACTAAGACTTGACATTACGCAGAAAAATGTCTATTTGTTATACGCCAGAGATTTAATTACAATACGTAATTATACTCTTATTGAATATTATGTATCACATTTTGATAGCAAAAAAAGTTCGCTTTATGTCACCTATGCTATTTTTTGCATTTACAATGTTACCTTTTAAATACACAAGTAAATTAGTGTAAAGAAAAGATTATATTAAAAAAACTTTTTTAATTCTCCAATCGTCCGACTAGACACCCGCTCGGAAACGAGTTTTATTTTCCATTGTCAGTTTGTATAAAAATTCTACAGCGATAAATTCAAAATAACTTCCATTATTAAAATGCTGTAAAAATCACTGACTTTTTGTATTTTGCTTACGTATACTTAAAAAATACCTACTGTTAACTTAAATTTTTCGCATAAAACTGTTATAATTTTTCAAAAACATTTAATTCTGACCTACCTACTTTTATGTAGTATTTTATTTTTATTTATGTATATCTATAAAGCATAATAGAGTTCGATAGTTTTAAAAAAATGTTTATTAGATAAGTACCTACATATTGACTTGTTTTATGGAACGCTTAAATTTTAATTTTGTACCTGTCATGTAAAAGCCCTCTGAAAAATATTTGAATAAAAATGAACTACTTTACATGATGTCACTAGTTCTTCCGAATCAACCAATGATAAGAGTATGTCAGTACATTTGAATATTTAATAATCTAATGTTGAAGTGTTAGGGCCTGGAACCAAATAAACATACAAATTTTCTTTGCGTTAGTAGGGATACTAGAACATTATATTTGAAGACGTTCTGTCACACACACAGGTTTATCAAAAATTTGAACGGACTGTATGAGTAGTTTTGTTAACCGTAGCTAATATTAAATAGTCTGATTTTATTGCACCCATATATTATGGATATAAAAAAAATCTTTATAACATTAGTTCATTACTGTGGACACCATTTTGTCACAATTTAAAATTGATGATTCAATTTTGCTTAAAATTAAGTTTATAGATTTTTGATAATAGATTATAGAACATTATTGGCTAATTTTAAAAATAGATTTTTAATGGTTTATGGTGCTGTACATATTGTATTTCAAATATGAGGGCATTAAAAGCAAACTTTAAAATATCCATTAGTATTTACTGAGATATTTGCAAAAAACTTTGAAAAAAGAATTGTGTGATTTCTAATTATGCTTCGCTAACTCGATGAAGAATGCTAGTTTTGCGGTGTCAAGTAGTATAATTGAAATCTGTTTTTGCGAAATTTAGATACGGTTTTGAATTACGCTATTATTTAGGTAGGTAGGTTTTTATGAATAGTTTATTTTGGCACCGATAATTCATTTTCTGTTTTTGGTGGAGATTTCTAAGTTTGCTTTTAATACCCTCATCTATTTTTATTAAACTGTTGTTTGCAGTAATTATTATTGTTGTTGTTAAAATATTAATAATAATTATGTTTTTAGTGGGTAAGTGAACTGTATATAAATCCAAGTACATCAGTACTTAAATAAAGTTTTATATTATTTTTTGATTCTGTGTTTTATTTTCAAGTTAAGTTTTTTTTTACATAAACAACATAAAATTTATTTAACACAATAAAGGGTACGGAGACTATATTGTGCCAATTTCAGAAATGAGTAGATCATTCTTCCAAAATAATGATTGATTCATTTCTGAAATTGGCACCGCGGAGGAGCTGTTAGCTATGGATGAAGCTTAGGTATCGCTTAATAAATAAATGAGTAAGAAAAGTGACTAAAGATAGAGTGTGGGATATACAAAGTGGATTTATGAATGGAAGAGGATGTATGGATCAAATATTTGCTCTGCGTATTTGTCGATCTGCAAAAGGCATTTGATAGAGTTGACAGAGAGAAATCTTGGAAGGTTTTATCGGAGTATGGAGTGAATGGTAACCTGACAAGGGCTTTTACGTCACTGTATAAGGACAGCACAGCATGTGTGAAGGTGAATGGGTCATTCACATCGTGGTTTAATATTCCGAAAGGAGTCAAACAGGGATGTGTAATGTCACCATGGTTGTTCAACATATACACCGATAACTGTATGAAAGAACTGAAAGATTAAAGAATGGGAGCAAAAATGAGTGGTATAACTGTTAACTGTCTTCTGTATGCGGATGATGCCGTGCTTCTTGCTAGCAGCAAAGAAGACCTGCAATTCTTGGTAACAAAAGTCTACGATATATGTAAGAAAAGCGATTTGCTTTTCTCCATTTCTGTTGAAATATATTCATATTAATATCTCCCTAGGGGGTTGAATCTGATCCTTGTCTACAAAAATTCGGTTTGGACAAGATATCTGTAGTCTGTGGTTTGGACAAACTCAAAAATAAATGTTGTTGATATCTTTATTGTCTATCACGAGTCTGCACTCTACACGTGTCTATACTATGCATACACTTGTCTATGGTTATAATTGACAGCTTGTCCTCATGTCCGGCGCGGCATCGCCAATCGCCACCACAGACTACAGAGATCGCCACTCTATATTCTTTATTGTAGTCAGTGTTCTGTATCACCAATCAAATAATCTGTACGCATTACGGACGAGAAGTGTATATAATTATTTGTAGGAGTTGGAAGTTGGAAAAGAGTTTAATTTGTGAGTTTTCCCTACAAGATTTTGCTTCTGCAATCAGTTCTATTATTCTGCAGTTTACATTGTTTTATGCTGGTTTCATCGCGTAAATCTAAAGACAAAAAAAATAAACCTAATTCGCTGAGATAAGAGTAACGTTGCAATGCGGGTTAATACTTTGACTGCCTTTAATGGCTTTACTTAACCGCGTTATTCAGTAATTACTGCAGCTCGGAGAGTTTGGCTCAGTGGAAAACAGTCTGTGTTGGCAAAACTCAGAACTGCATACGATTGTGCTGTCGGCGTCGTGCACTCACTGCAAATTCGCCCCGAACATAAAAGTTTTCGCTGGCTCTTCCGATCATTTGTGCCCGTGGCAGTGTGGAATAAAAGCAGCAAGATGCCGATTGTTATTTTGGTGGATGTTTCTCTCTCGATGTCGAGACCCGTGCCGGCGCAGGATTCTGGAAAGACCTTGACGAGGTTCAACATGGCGGTTGCCGGCATCAACCTGTTGCTCGATCATCTTACCGCCAATTCTAAATTGGAATTCGTCTCCTTGATAGCATTTTCGTCGCTCTACGAAGGTATCGAAAAAAAATTCTAACCTATAATGAATAACGTTCTTTGTTGACATTTATCAGTACTTGATACATTTTCTCATTACTAATTGTTTTAATGGACAGTGGAAGTAGGGGAAAGCAGGGGAATTGGATCCTAATAAGGGAAAATGTTGACAAAAACCACATTTGTTTACTTTGTTTTCATTTTTTATAAGTAAATTAAACCTCGTTTATTTGACTGTCTTTTCATCACAGTTTAAATCAACTACAGCCACGCATTAAGGTACAATAAAGATTTAATTTCAAAAAGTTACTCATTCCCATTACCCCATACATGCGGGTAATGAGAGCTCATTAATGGTAATGAGAGCTCATTAATGGTAATGAGAGCTCATTAATGGTAATGAGAGCTCATTAATGGTAATGAGAGCTCATTAATGGTAATTAGAGCTCATTAATGGTAATGAGAGCTCATTAATGGTAATGGTAATGAGAGTCATATCACTCCACTACTTCGGGAACTACACTGGCTACGTTTTCCACAGAGGGTCGAATACAAACTCTGTTGGCTTAAGTATAAGTCACTGCACAACTCTGCTCCGGAATATCTAAGGGAACTATGCATTCCAGATGAACTAGCTGACAGGCGTCTCACGCTTAGATCAGCTACGTCTACGGAGAGAGGAAAAGTTATTATACCTCTACGCAAACAGCGCACTAAATTTAGTGAACGCGCATTTGCGGTCGCAGGCCCTATGACATGGAATGCTCTCCCAGCAGAGGTGCGAGGATGTGAAAGTGAAGTGATGTTTCGGAAAAAACTTAAAACCCACTTGTTCTCTAAATCATTTGAATAAATCCGTAGCATGTGACAACAAAATAAATTATTTTAATTAAATTACAAATTTAAAAGAATCACTATGTAAAGCGCCCTTGAGTTATTTTGTTACGAAAATTGCGCTATATAAGTTATCCATAATAATAATAATTTAACGCTCATATGGGAAATGGGAGCCATAATTTTAACTTCTCCAATAAATAAAGCTTAACTTATTTAAAAAGCAAATCTTAGTTGCGGGTGTGTTAAGATTTCAGAATGTAGTTTGATCTTACTTTGTTTTTATTGATGTACGGTTGTGGCATCGGGCTATCAATGGACTCAATAGGCTCCCATTACCCGCTGACTACCATCTTTAAAAGTAATAACACAAATATCTTATTCGACTTTCAATCATAATTTGACAAATGGCATTTGAAAGAAGACGAATCTATGTATGTAATAAGCGTAAACATAATACAATAAGAATATATCTTCATCCTTACCTGAACGCTGGCAATTAGCTGTTTTTTTATAAACGCGGACCGAAAAACACCCAAATGTTTCTCGTAACTCAACGCAGGGTACTAACGGCTCATGTGCATTAGACAGAAACAGCCAAGTGCTCAAGGTCACTCGATTGTGCATAGGTTCCGTACAATCGCCATCGCTCCGATTACCCGCCCGCTCTCATTACCCCGCGCTCCCCTAGGTTTATATATTTTAATTGAATAGTACTCAAAATTTATTGGTCCGAAATTGGTATTTGTGTTTGTTTATTTATTAGTAAGAATAGTTTTTGAATCGTGTAATGTCGTTAAAAATTAATTTTCTTCGAAAGAAATAGTTAAAAAAAAAACGTTTTAACACATAATTGTTTTTCCGTTTCAATGGTTTGAAAATTGCCAAATATTACCTCATATTTAACTCATTTTGTGATTTTTGTAAAAAAAACTGCCTTTTTGTTTATGACGGCATTATAAGCGAATTCCATTGTATTTTATAATTTTTTCCTGAATAAGGAGTATTTAAAAAAATGTGCGTGTATAATTTGTCCTCAGCCATTTTGATTTCTGATGTATGTTTCTCAGTGGTGTGCGGCTTCACGAGAGATTACGACTCCATCCGGACCAAGGTCCGGCAGCTGGAGGACTTTGACAAGACCTGCCTGCAGAGCGCCCTCTCTGGGGTGTACCACACAGTCCTGGCCGAGTGGGGGACACAGACCCACGCTCATATTGTCCTGGTAAAAACGATTGCTAGCTTTTTTGACTCAGCTTGGCCCGGGGTATATTAAAATGATTTTTTTGTTGCTACACATTACCACGGGCAAGAAACTCTAGTGTGCCTTTTTCATCGCAATAATCCTGGTGTAGTGGGCACTGCACTGGTAAACCAAATGTAGCTTAGTTTGATCATCTGTTACATGTAGGTAAGATGATCATTCCTACGCTTAAAATGCCAGTCAAGGATCAACGAAATATTGCAGCGAAACATTGCAACCTTTAAAATCAATATTCTACGTCCACCCTCCTGGAATCTGAATATACTAGGAAGTTCGCACAGAGGCACTCACATGTTGGTCCAAGATCCTTCAATCTCCTACCTAAGTAATTACAAAACATTAAATCTCTGATTCAGTTTAAAGTAGGTTTGAGGTCTTGACACCTTTTAAAAAAAATATATATATTGCAAATAAATCCCGTTTTTGTAATATCTGCATATGTTAATCTTGTTTTTCTTTTCATGGTTATGTCATACCATATTTATATATGATAAACATATAAATTATGAACTGAAAGACTTAAGAATGGGAGCAAAAATGGGTGATTTAAATGTCAATTATCTTTTGTATGCTGACGATGCTGTACTCCTTGCTAACAACAAAGAGGAACTGGAATTCTTGGTAACAAAGGTCTACGATGTATGCAAGAGAAGCGATTTGCTGATGAATGTCGAATAAATCGAATGTGATGGTTTTTGAAAGAAATGAAAGTATGACTAAATGTGAAATCACTGTGAATGGAGTTATACTAAAACAAGTAGAGGAATTTGTGTATCTGGGAAGTATGTTTACTAGGGATGGAATGACTGAGAAAGATATTGAAAGGAGGGTGAGTGCCGGGAACAGAGTGAACAGTGCACTTAAATCGACCTTGGCTTGGAGTTCACAATGGAGTCCTGGTCCCGTCCTTGATGTATGGGAGCGAAGTATGGACTTGGAAAAACAGGGACGAAAGTAGGCTGAATGCTGTCGAAACGCGATCTCTCAGGCGAATGTGTGGTAAAACTATGTACGATAGATGCACAAATGTTGAGATCCGTACATTATGTAAGGCTGAGACAAGCATTATCGACAAAATCAAGAAAGGAGCTCTGCGCTGGTTTGGACATGTAGAACGAATGGAAAGCGAGAGAACGGCTAAGAATATTTACAATGCGAATGTTGATGGATGCAGAAATAGAGGAAGACCGAGAAAGACATGGCATGACCAAATCCAACAAATACTTAAAGATGGACATGTCAAAAGTCGGAATAATCGGCGCGCGTGCATGAGAAGATGTATGAATGTAGAGGAAGCGAGATCTGTATGCAAAGATAGTGTTCTGGCGTTCTATCCTCTCTGCATACCCTTGCGGAGAAACGGCGTGATGGTTAGTTTGTTTGTTTGTTTTATAAATTATTAAAAAAGGAATGGCCCACGCTCAGACGCTGAAGTCTTTGTGGGCATTTTTTCCAAATTACGGTATAGCTTAATTTTAAGATGTATTTTTAAAGTGTATTTTTGTAATGACTATTTTATGTAAATATGTATATGTATAGAAAAAAAAACCCAGGACCTCAGGAATGGAAGGCGAACGCGTCAACCCCTACACAAGGTAGCTGACTTATCTCCACTCGATTTCCTCACTCAGAATTTTTACCTGACAGCAGCCATCGAGTCGAAAGTCAAAGTCCAGGGTTCTGGTTGTATTTCACGCACAGAACTGTATTCTTCATCCGCTTGGACGCAGAAAAAATGTTTTCTCTGAGAAAATAAAAATACGAACATTTGATTGCACTGTGAAACTTTTTAGGTGATTGGATAGATAATTTTTATAAATACAGTATAGTCTCTATAATCCAAACAATTAAAAACCGAACCAGGAACTGAAAGATCATAACAGTAGTAATATAAGCACTGCGTGTAGGTACTGTGTAGATATTGAGCCGAGAAGCATGCCATCGTTGTGGGCTGTTTGGCTCCTCTACACCGGCCGGTTGCCGGTCCTCCGACATCCGCACAGTTATCTGTATACATACACAATAATGTTTTATATGACAATCAAAAACACTGTATAGATATAACCATAAATTATAAATAGCAGACATGCAACAGTAGTTTGGAGGATTACAGCGACCATACTGTAATTGTATTTCCCTGCCTGCGTAGGTGACTGATGGTAACTCTTCGGGTACTCCGGCCCCCCTTCCTGTGCCGTCCTTCCCCTGCACTCTGCACATAGTGTGTATAGCGGCTCCTACTGAGCCCTCCCTCCTCCTGTGTAAGTACTCCTCTGTCTTATCTGGGGAACCGGGTGTTCTACATTTTTATAAGATTCGACCGTAAAATTTCAATTCAAGTCTCATGTGGATAAAGAAGGGTTATGTGATAGAAGCAGAAAGCAGAGATATCTGGGGTTGAAGTTTCGAACACCTGTATAATTGGACGGTGTTTAGTATAAAACAGTATTTATCGATATTTTTCCTGGCCGAATACCTTTGTTTCCCATCCTTATGGTACCTGCCTAATATCAAGATGATTCACAAAAATATCAAATTTGAATTTTGAACATAATAGTGTCATTTATCACCCATTGCACCAATATTGACAAACATCCTCTTCGCATCAAGGTAGACCATTCCCGTGCTCCTTTCCTTTATTCAAATACTCCAAAATTTGTACAAAATTGAATGATATTTGTTTGTTGAAATGGAAAGTCCTACTCTACTCTATGTATAATAGATAATATGTAAGTGAATATGAATGTTAACAAATATTTTAATTTTTTTATTTATTCATATTTTTTCTCTTACAAACTATAATTAATAATAAAAATAATGTGACCTCACTGGGGGGTTACCCGTGCCGAGGACACTTAACAATATACTTTTTTTAAATATTTTTACATTTGAGAATAAACAAAGAAGACTAACTTAATAAACAGAGATAATCAACAAAATGTTCAGACAGTTTTAAACACTACGTATTTATGTTTATAATTAATTTATGTACATCTATATTATTTATATTACAAAACGCACAATGAAAGAACAAAAACCTAACATAAGTTATACACTTGTGGAACAGTTGATTCAATATTGGTTTGGGCGAATGAGACAGTACATTTTACTTCTACCTAGCTCCACTATCCATTTTTTTAAGTCTTATTGAACATTTTCTCGTTACTCATGGTTTTAATACATAGTGGAAGTAGGTTATAGATTTTAATTTAATAATACTCAAAATCCCTTTGTCCGAAAGTGGTATTAGTTTGTATATGTTTTAGCTGTCTTTGTGTTGAGAATCCTAGATCTAATTTGAAATGAATAAATAAATAAAAGTGTTTTTTAAAATATTGATATTGAACAGAAAAAGATTTAATATCATATAAACTCAGCCAACAAACTAACCTCTTGTTCACATTTAAGGGTATTGATGAAATATGAATACCTAATGTTATCTTGCACCCTTCATAATTAGTACAGGGTTTAAAGAACACTCTTTATACAAGTTAGTAAGTTAGTATTTAATATAGTATATACAAATAATAATATAACAGATTTACAGTTTAACACCTTTATCTTTATTTAAAAAGTAAATCAAATTTTTTCGTTTTTTATATATACAAAAAATAATATTTTATAATATTCGGCTTACAGTTTTATTTGGATAGTTGATTTGGAATGAGCTTTTAACTTTAAAAGTTCGATATCTCGCAACTAGTAAAATTTAGTTACCAACTTGTGCCGGAAACCAGAAGATATAGAATAGGAAATATTTTTTATATCCACAGGAATTAGGTTTAAAAGCCTTTGTTTAATATTGATGTGAAATAAATGAATGCGTAATAATCATTGGTTCTTGTGTATTGCAGCCACGCCTCGTTACCTTGCCCTGTTGGATAAGGCTAGTGGTGATGGCGGGGCTCCCCCTGGCACTCTTTGTATTCCTGAGGCCCCCCTGAGCATGACCACGGTGAGTCCATTATATAAATCATGATGTACGAAGCTTATGTTGAAAGCAAATTGAGCTGCATGAACGCCTTCTGGGGAGCCGGTAACGAGACAGACATAACAAAGATACAAAGACAACAAAATTAAATAATCAAACAACTACCGAACAATACAACTTTACCAACAAAATACGAATTTCCCTCTAGGTGCTGGCGACCTTCCAGAAGCTGTGCTCGGCGCAGCTGGGCCCCTGGCGTGGCGTACTGCGCTGCGGCTCTCTGGAGGCGCGCGTGACGCTCGCGCCCGCGCCGCTGCCGCTCGCGCGCCGCAGCGAGCTGGACAGCACGCGCCTGGCCGTGGCGCCCGCGCTGCTCCTGTGCGGCTTCCTGCCCGCGCAGGACCTGGGCGCGCCCTCGGCGCTCAGCCGCCACCTGGTGCTTCCGCTGGCGCTGGAGGGCAATGGGGACGAGGAGCAGGTGCCCAACCTGTGCGTTCTTCTTCACGGCGCCCTCAAGGTCAGATATTATTAAGTTATAGTCTTCCTGGTAATCTTTTTACTTAAATTCGAAGTAATACTGCCGTCCTTGCAAATAGTGCAGTATGTTTTAACGACATTTTGTTAAATACATAAACATGTGGGGTTTAACAACCGATGAAGCAAGTCAGCATTTTCGTTGTCAGCAAAAAATTGTACTGTCAGCGACACGATATTCCAATATACTTCTTGTATAAATATTTTATATGTTTGGTTTGGTTTCTCAGCATGCGTCTATCTGAATATAGAAATAAATTGGAGCATGTATATAATACTCGGTTCACTAGTGTAGTAGTGTAGTAGTGTAGATGGACTAGCTCTCCCTAAATTCAATCATAAATACGGGAAAAGAACACTATAGTCCTTAAAATATAGCTTGATTAGAATGACAGCTGTCAAACTAATGTCATAAGTGATGGGAAATTACTGATCACTGATCAAATCGATTTTATCAGTTTTTTCATGCAATCATGAAACTCTGTTTCCGAAAATTGATATGAAAACGCAAAAACAAGATTATAGTGTGTTTAACACAATTATTCACAAAATTTTGAGTTTGTCCAAATTTTTGTATACAAGGACTGGATTCAACTCCTGGGGGAGCTGTTAATATTAACATATTACAAAAGAGGTGAAGAACAATTTAGAGAAGGTAATATAGAAGTCTAGACATCTACAGGGCTTATGACCTGTACCATTTTTGTATGCTTTTGATAAATAAATAATGAATAAAAAAAAATCTAAAAAATGCTGACCTAAGAGTAGATTTTCTTTGACATGTATTTTCCTTAATACAAAGGTCTGATAGGTATCTCGGAGTCATTTCATGAAGGGATTTGAATACTGTCCAGCTCCAGATCACTTCGCCACGAATTCGAAAAAACATTAGGATAGAAGAATTAAAAAAATATGTTTGAATGACATGTGAAATATGTAATAAAATAAACACTGTACGGTCCTTAGAACAGGTTTTCCTAGTGAGCCTTCTCCTTATTTAAAAATTAATTTTGTATAAAAAATATACAATGTATAATAATAAACGGATGGTGCGCAGGTGGAGAACATGGCGGGCCTCGTGTCCCTGGGCGAGGAGTGGTACGGGCTGATCCACTCGTGGGCCGACTCCAAGAAGAAGTCCAACCTGATGCTGAGCGTGCTGCCCTTCGGGGAGGAGTGCCTGCCCTGGCTCGGGCCGCCCTCGCGGCTGGGCGCGCCCGCGGAGCCGCCCGCCGCGCTCGAGCCGCCGCCGCGCCGCAGCTACGCGGGGCCCGTGTGGCTGCGCCCGCAGGGCCTGCAGGCCGACCTGCACAAGCTGCTGCGCCACGCGCGCAAGCTGCCCGACAAGGCCAACCACTTTAACCGGGTGAGCTGTCGCCGGCTTTTCAGGGATCTTGTCCTTTTAATAAATTAATCAAACTAACCTGTTACAGAAAAAGGTTGTTTATAAAAAAAACATTTATTCTTGATTTAACCATTTTTTTAAATTTATTTATTAATGAAATCATACAGTCTTTATATAAAACAAGGTACAAAAGAATAATTTAAAAAAGTAAGACCAATTACAGATTTCACACTAATTTATTATGAATGCAGGAGGAGAGGGGAAAAATAATTTAATTCTAAAAAAGTAAAAATAAAAATATTACATAGAAAGTACATAAAAAGGAGAAGACATTGTATAGCTACTCTATTTTCCTCCCTCTCTCTCTGCTTCCATGAACATTTAAATTTAATTGTAAAAAATCACAACCAACAATAAATGATTAGATGCAGGTAGTAGATGTAAGTAAGTATAAATTAAGAGTTGAAATCAAATGTTTAAAATTAAAAGTAAAAGTTAAAATGAAAAGTTTAAATTAAGTTAAAAGTTTAAATTAAAAGTTAAAATTAAGAATTAAAATTAAAAAGTTAAATTTTTTTATATTAACTGCCCTTATCTTTGAGTTATTATTAAAAAAGTAGCTAAAAAATCATTGGGGTTTTTCACATGTTTACAATGGGCCTTACTTTTTAGATTTCCTTATACCAGGTTTACATTGAGAAATAACTAAACCCGGTTTAACTATTTACAACTGATATTAAAAAAAAGGTTACTTATAAAAATATTTATTACCTGAAATAATAATTCACAGGTTAATTCATGCTTCATTTTTTTAAACAGTCAACACTGATATGTGCGCGTGCGCAGTAACTTTTATAACAACAACAAACAAATCAAATCGAGGCACTGTCAGTGTAATGGAGAACATGGAGAAAACCGTTAGAAAAAGAAATCTAAATTGGGAAGAAGAGGAGAACGTAAAAACGAGTTCTTTAGTTTATTTGTGTTTCTTTTTTATCACAATTAATTAAAATATATAACATTTCAGATATTATTTAAACAAACAATAAAAAATCACTTGAATCGCAATGAGAAAGTCGCAGGACTTTGAAATTGTTTAAAATTGAAAAAAAACTCATTAACTATCCATTTTGATTACTGAAAAATATGACTTTTGACAGATCGCGTGCTTATTCCAGCGTTATACCACACAATGTGCAGGTATATGTTTCTATGGTCGCTATCCCAGATTTAAACCGAGTTCAACTCTATGCGAGGTTTATTTATTTATTTTATTTATTTATTCATATTTTTCGCTTACAAACTATAATAATAAAAATAATGTGACCTCACTGGGGTTTCCCGTGCCGAGGACACTTAACAATTTAGTTTTTTTAAATTACATTTGAGAATAAACAAAGAAGACTCACTTAAAAAACAAACATAATTAACAAATATTCAGACAGTTTTAAAAACAAGGTATTTGTGTACATCTATATTATCTATATTACAAAACACACAATGAAAACAACAAAAACCTAACATAAGCCATACAGTTGTGGAGCAGTTGATTCAGCATTGGTATGGGCGAATGAGACAATCCATTTTACTTCTACCTAGCTCCACTATCCATTTTTTTATAGCCTTTTTAAACATTTTCTCATTACTAATTGCTTTAATAGATAGTGGAAGTAGGTTATAGATTTTAATTGAATAATACTCAAAATCCCTTTGTCTGAAAGTGGTATTAGTTTGTATTTGTTTAAGTTGTTTATGTGTTGAGGATCTAGTGATTATATTATTTGTATGTGATGTATTGTGGGGGTTATGTCTTTCATTTGAGTAAGAGTAGTTTTTGAATCTATAAGTGAGTATTGTTTTAGCGTATAATTGTTTTGGTGTCATAAGTTGTGATTTATGGAATATTTCTTCAGTAGATGTCTGTATCGGGATTTTTGTGTTGTTATAAGTAATACTTTTTGCTATACCATCATTATTCTACCACTATTCTCAAGCTTAACTTTATACCCGATTTATAAGTAAGGCCCAATGTGCCAGACAATATTTTTAAACAATGCTCATCTATGACCCTTTTATATATTCTTTGCAAGTCAGAGGTTCTCAGCATAAGATGACGCTGGATAATTTTTTGTTATAATATTCCGTTGAATATTTTTTCAAATGTATTTTGTATTGAATGTAATGCAAATGACGTAGCCAGCGATTGTTGATGTTCATTTTGAACACCAACACCTTTCCATGGGCCATTTTCCATTACGCTTCTCCTATTTGGTCACAGGTCTCATATTGACCATGTCGAGTCTGTCCAACACCGTTTTCTAAGAAAAATGGCATGGTTGCTCGGATTACGAAGGGGTAATTATTCCTATTTTGAAATAAAGCAATCTCTTAATTTGCCTTCATTGGAGAAACGTAGAACTGAGATGGACCTTATGTGCATTTTCAAAATACTTGAACTATAAGTGATGTCCCATCTCTGTTGCAATCAATTTCTTTTCATGTTCCCAACCAAGTCAAAATCTGCTATTTATAAAATCTTCTAAGAGCAGCTTTGGTTTTTATGCCCCAATGTCCAGAATGTGTAGATTAGTCAATTCATCACACGATTTGGAATTCTTTAGGATAGATCTAATTGCTTTTTGTAGATCTCTTCGCGACTAAACAACTTATGTCTTTCTTTTTTATGAATATATTGTATATCATTATTGTATTGCCATTGTTTGTCTTTGCTACATAGTTTTATGTTCTTTTTGTTCAGTTTCTTCATGTAACTGTTGTAATTGGCTTAGGCCGTATATATAATTATTAAATAAACTACCCTTTCAGGGTAAATTGCTAAATATGAAGAGGCTTGTGAATTATGACTTTTTACTGATTCCTTCCTCATACAAACAACACACAAACACATTCGTTAACTTCGACTGACCTCGAAATACTAAACTCGATGTATAATGCATTCGTATGCGTAGGGCGAGTAACACTTTGACATATCACAAACGTTTCTGTTGTTGCGGGTATATTTTTTTGTACCTTGACGTACGGGATACGGCTTATTGCGTTCGGGCAATAATGTTGTGAGCGTATCACATACATTCATGTAGGTAGGGCGATTAAAAGACACAATTGTAATAAAATAATATTGATAATCCCCAGGTAGGTTGAATTCAATTCGTGCCTACAAATATTTGGACAAACTCAAAATATTGTAATAAAACCAGTTGGTGCAAGAAGAAGTATAAAATTTTTAAAGTATTTTTAGGCGTTGCCTGGTATGTAGGTAAAATAATTCAGTCAGAATCTCACCCGCATCAATAAAAACTTCACCTCTTTAACTCCACAAAGATCAACATATGAAAGAATCAAAGGAATATAGGTATTCAAACATAGACAGAATGATGAATTTTACGCAATGTGTAAAGTGGCCACTTAAACCAGCCAATGACAGGTCATAAGCCATATAAATGGCTACACTTCTATATTCCCTTTTATAAAATGTTATTCATCGCTGTTGTCGTATATTAATAAATAATAATGTCCTTCGCAGGAAGTTAATCGAGTGCGTCGCGCTGCGTTGGCCCTCGGGTGGGTGGAGGCCCTGGGGGCAGCCGCCACCGTGCTGGAGCGGGAGGCTGCTCTGTTGCCACAGGCCGGGCCCGCACTGACCGCCGCCGTGCAGCTCCTCAGGGACTGTCAGGACCCAAGCTGCAGCTGCCTCTGTAGCCCATTCGCATACAAGAGAAGACTCTTTTCACCTGCGAGTACAACCAGCTCTCCACTCAGAGGCGAGGAGAGACGCCGTTTACCTCGAAATAGTTACGGTTAGCCACTCGCAAACAAGAAGGACTCCTTTAAATTGTGAGTATACACAGTTCTTCGCTCGGAGACAAGTTAAGACGCTATTTACTTGAGAGTATTTAAGTGCAGCTCTCCACTCTGAGACAAGGAGAGACGCCGTTTACCTCAGAGTGGTTACAGTTAGCCACTTGCCGATAAGATATATCCCTCGAATTGTGAGTATACACAGATCTTCGCTCAGAGACAAGTTAAGACGTTATTTACTTGCGAGTATTTAAGAGCAGCTCTCCACTCGAAGACAAGGAGAGACACCATTTACCTCAGAGTGGTTACAGTTAGCCACTTGCCGATAAGATATATGCCTTTGAATTGTGATTATACACAGTTCTTCACTCGGAGACAAGTTAAGATGTTATTTACTTGCGAGTATTTAAGTGCAGCTCTCCACACGGAGACAAGGAGAGACGCTGTTTACCTCGGAGTAGTTACAGGTAGCCACTTTTTACACGGGGGTACTTTCCATACTAAAAATATAATGCTGGATAGATATTGTTCCCGAATTTTTTCCTTAAATATAACACGACATCAAAATACTTATATGCAATGTGAGAGTTATGTAGGGCATTCCAATAATAAATAGTACAATTATATTACTACTACCATCACGCCATTTCGCCGTAGGGGTAGGCAGAGAGAATGGACCGCCACACTCGTCTACCCTGGCATACAATCCTAGCATCTTCCACATTCATACATCTTGTCATACATGCCCTTCGGTTCAGTCTGCTTTTGACATGACCAGACTTAAGATTTTGGTTTATCTGATCATGCCACGTCTTCCTTGGTCGTCCTCGTCTCACGTTGCCGTTCATTTTCGCCATATATACTTGTTTTACCATTCTTTCGTCGTCCATTCGCTCTACGTGACCAAACCATCTCAGAGACCCTTTCTCAATCTTATCAATTATGCTTGACTCAGATTTACACTCTCGCCTGATTCCATCATTCGTAACCCTGTCATACATTGATTTCCCACACATTCGTCTAAGAGATCGCATTTCAACCGCGTTCACTCGGCTTTCATCCTTCCTCTGCCAGTTCCATGTTTCACTTCCATACATAAGTGTTGGGACTAAAACTCCGTTGTGCACTGCCAGTTTAGCTTCGAGTGACTTATTTTTATTAGAAATTACTGCGCTCAGTGCTCCGTTCATTTTGTTGCCCGCATTCACTCTTATTTCAACATCTTTTTCTACTCTTCCATCTCTTGAAAACATGCTTCCCAGATACACAAATTCTTCTACTTGCTCGAGACATTCGCTGTTTACATTTATTATGTAGTCAGTAACCTCACTATCCCTTTTCAAATACCATTACTTTTGACTTACTTTCGTTCATTGCCAATTCGCTCTCCAGGCATACATCTGTTATGTGCCGTGTGAGGTGTTGAGGGGCACTTTGTAATGAGTAATTGAATCGCCCTCCAGTTGTCAATAAAAGGCAGCTTCAAAGATGGTATTGTTTTATTTGGTTCACTTTTGAAGATAACAAGATGTCTCCAACGACACTCGTTGGTTTACTGTTACATATAATTGATATTAGTTGAAATTATAATTCGTCGTAGTCACGACGTACTAAGTAGGAATCTAATCTTGAATGTGTCTTCCTGGAATCAATGTATGCCATTATAAAGCGTACATTTTCAGCAAGTGGAGGGGATGATGGTATGTTGTTAATTTAGGAAGGGTTCAGATCTGAGCATCGCAAGGTGCATCTAAATAGCCAATCTCTAGACAGAAAATATTGTCCCTCGGGACATCCGCCCCTTGCAGGTGAGAGCATTAAGATAGGTAAATTATCAAACACGTAAAGACTCTAGATATAAATCGGCAAATGGGTATAGACTACGACAAATAAATAACCCTCGGCTAAAATAAAAATGCCAAGCCAAAGATCAAGATATCGTGAGTTTGATACCGTATAAATGATCACGGTGTGGCAAATGGCACTCAAAGGGGTTGGTCGTAAATATAATAAAAGGCAAAAGGTGTTCAGGTATACGACATCTCCCGCGAAAATTTTGGAATAATTATTTCAAACAAAAGCACAAAGGCCAACATGCCTCCAATCAAAAGTGGAAAATGTTAGGATTTCTTAATACTAGACAAGAAACATGTGTAACTCAATCTACGCAACTAGTTAGCACTGTTATTAGAATCAGAATTTAAACAACCATTATAGTTTTATAATTAACAGGGTAATAGTTGATTTTGTCAATCAAAATATAAACATGTCATAGTATGGGTATATGATTTATAAATTGAGAATGTATGGACAGTCCTGAAAGGAAATAATTTATTAATCATGTCCCATTTAATCTTATAACTAGAACTTATACTTATATAAAACAAAAATGACTTAATTAAAATTAATCATATTTTAATTAGAATTACCAGTTGTGATTCTAGCACTTCTACGCAGGGTGGCAGGAGTGTTTATTTTTGGGATTAAATTTTCATTTGCAAGTGGTTGTTCAATATCTGGAATTATATTATCCATCATTAAGTCTTGTGGGGTTTCATCTCCATGCCGATTCCTTGGTTTAGAACAACAACTCGTCATATTCATTATTATTTATTTATTAATGAAATCATACAGTCTTTATATAAAACAAGGTACAGAAGAACAATTAAAAAAAGTAAGACCAATTACAGATTTCACACTAATTTATTATGAATGCAGGAGGAGAGGGGAAAATAATTTAATTCTAAAAAAGTAAAAATAAAAATATTACATTGAAAGTATATAAAAAGGAGAAGACATTGTATAGCTACTCTACTTTCCTCCCTCTCTCTCTGCTTCCGTGAACATTTAAATTATTTGTAAAAAATCACAACCAACAATAAATTATTAGATTTAAGTAAGTATAAATTAAGAGTTGAAATCAAAAGTTAAAATTAAAATCAAAAGTAAAAGTTAAAGTTAAAGTTAAAATCAAAAGTTTAAATTTAAATAAAGTTAAAAGTTTAAATTAAAAGTTAAAATTGAAAATTGAAAGATAAATTAAAAATCAAATTAAAAGTTAAAAGTTATCGGGTGAAAACAATAGATGGGTTTTGATTATTTGCTTGCTGAGGATTACACTCATCAGAGTTTGGCTCATTGTATTTATGTGTACGCATAATTATTTTATTTATTTATTAATTACATTATACATACATTTGTTAAGGACAGAGACACAGTTTATAGCGACACAATCGGGAACGACCCATGTCTGTGAACTTGCTCCGACTCGCTAGAAAATCCATGTTGAGTCGGGGCACTTGTAATGCATGTTAATTTAATGCATTTATACAGTTTGTAAAGGACATACAATGTAAATATAACTGCTAGTAAAATACTAATATAATAAAATAAATCGTGATTTTTCTTAATTATAGGGTGATTCAAAACATTATTAATATTTTCTTCGACCTTACCTAGCCCATCAGAAGAATGTTGCAATTCATCAAAATTAATATTAGTCAAATGTAAGGGTGGTAAAACGACAAATTGCTGGGTATCATTAGTCCTTGATTTGCAGCAATCGTCCTTTAAAATGTCAATTTCGGGTAACAAATGTTCAACTGAACTGGAAAACGACTGAGTCGGAATCAATCGAGAGATTGACGTGCACAGTTAACAATAATCCCTTATTGTTATGATTCCAGTATTGTTTAACAGTATGCCTTCTTTTTTAGAATTATTACATATTAAGTTTGTTATTTCAGGCTCGGATAAAACATATAACCACGTATTTGTTTTCTCAAGCTTTTGGTATATATCGTAATTGTTATGTGATATTCTCACATTACATAAATTTGAAATTTCGTGAATATTTAAGGAGTCTAACATATTTATTTCACAACTAGGATGAGTTGAAGTTAGAAATAGTGTACTCATTTTCTTACATAGATATTGGGTTTGATCAACGCTTTTACAATTATTCAAGTCATTAGATGCGGTATACAAATGACTTATATCAGTTATAAACAAATATTTAAGAAGAGAAGGTTGAATAAATATATAATCGAGTGCTCGTCTCACCGGAAATGGAATTACATGACACAATTTCAAAACGTGTTCATTTACTAGAGGATTGTCGAGTTTAAATATAAGCTTATTATTATAATATAAAACATTTCACTCTATTAATGAGAGAATACTAGGTACATTCTTAATTTCTAGTGAAAATAGATAATGGGTTCCAGTGGGAAGATAGGGTAAAGATTGTCGCAGAGCTTTGATTAGATTTGAAGGAGAAATAATTGCCGGATGGAAAATCTTCATTCGCGATAGCAATATCGAATCTATCAATGTTGTTATTTGTTGCTCAACATTTGAAATGAGGATTGAAATAGTGATCATATGTTCCATGATATCATTTTCTTCCTCTAAAGTTAACTGTCCTTGCGAGATATTTTCCATATAGGAATGTGGAAACGTTCGATATTTTCAATAAACAACTTTTCGTTTGCATTTATCCCTATTATAGAGTGATTGGATGCAGAGATTGTAGATTTTACAACTTGCGCTCGTTCTTTCAAAAGATGCAGGGTATCTTTATCATCATCGAGTATTTTTACTATGGAATCTTCGTAATAGGTTACATCATCGTTATCAGCTGTGCCAAATAAATATTTGAATCCTGTTCCGATTGCGTTTATCCAGCCATGTTTCGTGCGTTTCGAAGGATTATCCTGAACATTATCTAGTTCTGAAAATAATTTAAAAGTTTCTTTCAACTGAGGAATTTTGTGAAGTAAAAGGTTTGGCATTCGTTTACAGTATTTAGAAAATTTGTTATGTTGACAAATAATTTTAGTCTTATCAAAAATATTTTCAATTACGAATAAATTTTCTTGAACCGGGTGGATATCAATATAAACAAATAATTTCCACGTGTCGTGATAAAATCGGGCGGTTCCTAGATTTTCGAAAAACAAACCTGGAGAAGTTTCCACGTTTTTTATCTCATAGTTTAAATCTCCCTTTACCGAAATGAAGATTTATTTATTTATGCTTTATAAGTTAGTTCATAACATCTTAAGAACTAATATAAACTTTTAATAATATTACAATTTTTTATCAAAATTTCTCAATTGCCTACATATTTTTTCAAATTAATTTTAAATATTTATTTTTTTTCTATTTCCTTTATTTCTTCAGGTAACTCATTGTACAGCTTCAATCCCTTGTACAATGAGTTTTGAGATTCTGTTTTTTTCCTCATGGGCTCCATGCAGAATTTTTTTTTTTTATCTCAAAAAAAAGAGGGGAAAAAAAGAGAAACACGAGTGCGCTTTTTTTTTTTTTTTTTTTACTTTTAAGCAAAGTACTACGGTTTTAAATTTAAAAAATTTGATTTCGCGCTAAAACGGCAACTTTTGCCGATTTTTGTTGTGTGACGTCATTTATCGCGTGTACGAATCTGTATCTGTCAAAACAGAACTAATTGCTTGCGAGTTGTTGAGTTTAGTCGAGTTGTTTTTATTTTAATTGCCGTGATATTAACATTAAAGCTTATTGTGTTGCAATTATCGAACGATGGCTGGGTACAAATACTGTTCAGTTCCTAGATGTGTTAATACGACACATACAACACCGGGAAAGAAGTTTGTCACTATTCCACGAGATGCTAAACTGAGAAAAAAATGGTTTGTGGCGATGAAGAGACAGTTTGACAAAATCAGCTGTAAATCCGGAATTTACTGTTGCGAGGATCATTTCAACGTAAGTTCAAATTTATATTTTACACATTCTATACTTCTATTTATTGATTGATAATACATTATATGTACATATTAAATATTATTTGTCAAATAAATACAATATATTGTAATAAAAGCATAAACTTATTTTGATGGTTAGCCATTTCGTGATGTAAGTATTCTAATTATGTTAAATGTTATTTTCACAGCTTGAAGAAGATGCTGATAATTTTACCAGATTCAAGCTTATGGGAGGAAGGGTGTCCTTAAAAAAAAATGTTGTTCCACACATTTTCGAGTGTCAAAAGAAAAACATCAAATTTTTACGACAAACGGGACACAGAAGAAGCCATTTAGGAACTCTTGAAAGAACAATGACGTCTGAAGTTCCGGAGGAAGAACAACCCTGTACATCTTCATCTATAAATGTTGCAACGGAGGCAGTTGAACTCGAATTCGCTTCTTCATCCCCCACAGTTGAAAAAGCTAGTAAAATGACTCAAGCAAGTTTAAGGTCAAATAAAGTCATTGTTCGCAGCAAGGGAACATCAACTGACGCCACGTTTCTAACGGTGACAAGAGCTACATCTCCTATTATTTTTCCTACACCTAAAGATCTTACCATAAGCTATGATTCAGTTATGCCAGATAATGATGATGAAATACTAGAATGGAAAAGTACTTCCGATGACCAGGACTTTGTACCTCATGACGATACTTCTGACGATAATGCTGATGCTTTTGAAATTCAAAAATATAATGTTATTTTACGACAGGCTACTGTAATGGGTATTGAAAGAAATTATCGACTTTGTCTTGGCATACCAGATGATATGGCATATATTTTAACACTTCTGTGCAAAAAAGTATGTGACTCGCGCCTGAATATTTTAATAACATTTAAAAAAATCAGATTGGATGAATCAAATGCAATTCTTGGAATGCAATTTGGATTGTCAGAACCAACTGTAAGCAGGATCTTCAGGAAGACGGTAAAGCTAGTAGCGATCTGTCTGCAGGAGCTAATATTTTGGCCAGACCAATATACCGTTCGGCTTCATTTGCCTTTGCCCTTTATTGCAAGATACAGTAAAGTCCAAGCTATCATTGATTGTTTGGAAATACAAATCGATAAGCCTTCAAACCCCATTAGACAAGCCACGACATGGTCAGATTACAAAAAATGCAATACCATCAAATACCTTGTCTCTTGTACACCGTGCGGACACATCAATTTTATTTCAAAAGGATATGGTGGACGAACCAGTGACACAAAGATTTTCGAGGTTTGCAGATTTTTAGATAATTTGAAACCTGGTATGGATGTGATGGCAGACCGAGGTTTTAAAAACATTGCTCATTTACTCGAGTTAAAACAATGCAAGTTAATTCGTCCACCAAGTGTGAGCGCGGACATTCCTCTATCTTGTGACAAGGTCAAGGAGGCTAAAAGGGTGGCTGCGTTACGAATCAACGTTGAACGTGCAATCAGTCGGATAAGGGAATTTAAAATGTTGGCAATGCACGCATGCATCGATATTAATTATGTTGGCCTCTTAGATTATATTATTAATATTGCTTGTGGGTTAATAAACCTTCAGGAGCCACTGGTTAAAATTTAATAACTATGAAAATAACAATAATTACTTAATACTGACTTAAGCATTTTTTTATTTACAATTTTTTCGTTTACATTTAGTACATTTTTTATTACATAATATATTTGTAACTTTACAGCTTTACATGAAAACTAAAAAATCCCACATAGGCACAATAAGTGTAGAGGCACAATAAGTGTAGATGCATAATATGTAAATATATTTAAAAGAAAATAAAACATGAGTAATAATTTTATGTTACATTCAAGTTGTTTTTTTTAATTTTTAATTTGAGTAAGAGTAGAGAATCTGAAAACAAGAAATAGAACAAAAAAATATTAAATGAAAGTTGATAATTAAATTAGGAAAAAATACAAGAGAAAATTAAAAGTTTATCGGGAAAAGAAAACATTGACATTTATATTTTTGACCTAATTTATAAAGGAATCATTAGTAGAAGAGAGGCTTAAATTACCATTTTCTCTTGTGTCTAAAAAGTATGATTTATACAGTTTAAGGGCAAGGACATTTGCACGACTCTGTCCTAGTGTTGATTTACAAAACGGTATCTCCAGCACTTGATTCCTTCTGCATTCTCAGTAATCTTTTTAAAAATCATCAATGACTATGCTAAACCGGTTTCTATTTCTTTATTTTTTTTGGCCATCACTATTTTACAATATAAATGTAAAGATTATTTGAACATTAAAAGTTTTGTTAACCTAATATTACCCTCAACTTGTAAATAAATGCTTAACAAAACAAACAAATGTTTTTTATATCTCAACAGAGTTAAAGAAGCATGGAATGGAGTATTTATAGAAGGAAATGTGTGTTCGTGTGCACTTGACGTATTACAACGTGCAAGTGCTGTAAATAAAAACAATATGGCCATTTGTGTGTACAATATATATATTTTTTATTTATTCATAATTATAATACAGTAATGTATTATATTCCCAGGAGTTACAAACAACTCAATTTGGGACTTGAATAATATATAACATTTTTTTGGATAAAAAATATTTACAACCAAGAAACAAAGCAAGTTTAAACTTATAACTAAATATATCAAAACAAAATCTATCACTAAACATATCAACACATAATTGTAACTAAAATATCAACGTGCAATTATTATACTAAATATATCAACAATTATATTTTTTTAAAATCCAAGTAGAAAAAAAAAACAAAGTACTATACAGAATAAAACAAATAAATAAAAAAAACCCTTTCAAGAATAGAGGAAATGGTGAATCTAAGACTAAAGAGGTAAATTAGGTTCGTTAACAAGGCTACGAAGGTAATGCAACTATCAAAATCAACAATATGTATTTATAAAGTATAAAACAGAATAAGTAAGTAATAAAAAAACATGAATTTATTTGAGTTTATTATAAATTGCTAAATTCCAAAACACTGTACACTTTTCAATTGAATCTAAGCAATACTCCTTATTTATATTTATAAACAAATGTGTAACATTCTTAGATTCCTCGAAATCAGGATGTGCTACACAGTACAGAGCTTTTATTTTGTTAGAAAAAAACATTTCTAGCTGGACCTGAGCCATATACTTTTCAGAGGGATTTCCGTCTGTAAAATATGTTTGAAAAGTGGCATCAGATACAGGGCATTTCACCTCAACAATATACTCTTCGTACAGCGCATCTGGAGATGCTCCAAATATGATTCAGGAGACAAAAAAATGCCACACTTTCTAAACTTTACATTTAGTTTTCTTTGCATTTCTTTTAAAACTAAGGACTCTAAGGACCTGCCGCGTAATAACGCCGCAGTTGCTTTCAACTTGGCTCCCAACAATTTCTCACAGAGAGAACCATCACTTGTCTGGCACCTTGACACAGCATAAGCGTTGGAAGCAGTGATTCGAGCAAAACGCAGTCTATGCCACAAAGGTATATCGTTTTGCTCAACAGTTAAGCGTTCAGCAGCTCTGCAGATAGGCATCTTCATTTGACCCTGACAATATTTTAAAAAATCTTTTGGGAGAAAATTACTTTGTTCTTTTTGAAATTGACACATTAAAACATGCAAAGATAACCTATCTACATCAGTATGTTGGGTAAAAAGACGCATTCGTCTTGAAGTACCATCACCCAACTGGTTGCTGGCATCGACTACAGCTGCCAAAAACGAGCCATCTCCTGATGGCAAATCCTCGTGGTTTCCAAATTCCTTGGCCATAACGAAAGGAATCGTGGTGCCGATACCTGCCATTATCGGACGCTTCCAATAACAGGCTACTGAAGTAGGGCTGGGCTCAATGCTGCGTCGATATAGCCAATATATAAATGCTACTGAGTGTTTGCATCCTCCTGTAATATAAATGTTATTTTACAGTTATTTATAAACATGACATCGTCCTATCTAGCACTTGCTCAATACACACTAATAATTTGACAGATTAAAAAAATATGTGCGACGCGATTAATTTAACAATAAAATTTTTCTTCCTTCTGCAAATTTATACAAAAAGAACATGCAATGCAGTACGTTTTTTTCTTTTTTTTAAATAAATAAGACGCTTCCGATGTCAACTATTCATCGACAATAATGCGTCTACTACCATGCTTACCTTGAGAAGCCGCACAGTCTTCACATTGGCACGATATTATTTTATTATTTGCCTCATCAATGACGCTGATAACTGAGTATGCCTTCTTCCGAATTTTATGCTCTGGTGTAACCCGGCATTTTACAGTGCACACATTTTTATTTCTTTTGATCTGGACATATCCAATAGCGTTGTCCGCATATTCAGCTCTCGAAGACCTGCAAATAAATAGTGTATTTACAATTTTGTCCCTTCTGTGCTTGGTTACAGTTTTTAAGACAATAATTAATCAGACATAAAACAGTCAGTATTTTAATTCTAAAGTGTTTATTAAGAACTAATTAAGTCCATTAAAATACTCATGACAGAACAAAGGAGGTTATGTATGGAAAAAATAGTATCCAAGTATATTTACACCATTTCTGGCGATAAGTTGTATCACTGCTGAATATAAAATACGTCTTTAACATATTAAAAACTCAATATCAAAGAAAGGTGACAGTTTTAAGTAATATATTATAGTTAAACATTTTTGAAACTCACCTGTCAACTTTCACTCCCCTCATTTCGGCGCTGCAAAAGTTTGTATTTTCGGAAAAAAACAACATTAACATGGATTCATTTACATGAGGAATGTTATCCGATTGTCCTTTAATAAAATTATCTTCCGTCATTTCGTTAAAATTGCGAATAAAGCGTTAAACAAACCGTCGCCACCAAAAACACCAGCGGAAATGAATGACAGCGTTGTCGAACAAGATAAATGACGTCACAAACACGACAACCAATCACGATGCGTTCGAAATCCATTCGCCAGAAATCAATATTTAAAACGAAAATTTTAATTAAAAACGGCTAAAAAATAAAATTAGACTTGAAAATAAATAAATAGTTTTTAATTTTCTTCCAGGATCATCAATTACTTTCATCTTTTCTAACATATGCATGGAGCCCATTGGCAATCTTATCTTTTTTTTACCCCTTGTTTCATATGTATGACATTGTTGTTTAATTTTATTATTGTTTTTATTTTATTCATCTCCTTAATTACTTTATGCATAAAAATTGCCACATTATATTTAATTTGTTGCTTTACTGTGAGCAAGCCAATTTCTTTGTGCATTCTCTCTACATTAGAATATAGAATGGTTGGCAAAATCCATCTGAAATAAAAGGTTTTATCCTATTAGTATGTATAACAACGTCCTAGTTTTTAAATTGAAGTGTGACATTCACATTTGAATTGATTTTTATTATAGAATATGGGTCATCATAATTAGGAGAAAGCTTTTTAGATTGATTGGCCTTAGTGGCTTCGTTTTGAACTAATACTAGGTCACCTATATCATAAAAATGATTTTTGTGGATTCGTTTATCGTAAAAAAAAAATCGAAATTGTCTTTTTATTGATTAAGTTATCCTTAGCTATCTTGTGTGACATTTGCAATCTAAGTTTAAGTTCATCTAAATAGTCGTCATAGATGTATTTAAATTTTGGTGTTTTAGTTATTGACATCGGTAAATCAGGTTTATCACCAAAGATAAGCTCATATGGAGAAAACCTCGTAGACGTGTGTGGAGTGGTATTGTAGGAAAACATTGCAAATGGAACAATGTTTGATTTTGTCCAAATGCTTGCAGACTGGCTGGATTTCTTCCCTAGGGAGTTGTTCATATTTAAATTTATTTCAACAGAGAGGGAAAAATTTTTGTGAAGGGGATATGAAAGTCTAGGCATTTACAGGGCTTATGACTAATTAGTAGTAATTAATTCCCAATTAATTATATTCCCTTCACAAAATTTTTCCCTCTCTGTTGAAATAAATTTAAATATGAAAAACTCCCTAGGGAGGAAATCCAGCCAGTCTGCAAGCATTTGGACATAATCAAACATTGTTGAATTACTACCTGGTAAAAGGAGAAGTATAAAAATTGGAAAATTGTTTTCAGGCGTAGCCTAGTAGGTGATTTGGTTCAGCCGGATGAATCTCACCCACGTGATAAAGGTTTCAGCTCTTTTACTTCACAAAAGTCAACAGATGGAAGAGTTGAGGAAATGTGGATGTTCAAACATGGGCAGAATGGTGAATGTTACACAGTGTGTAAAGTGGCCACTTAAACCAGCCAATGACAGGTCATAAGCCCTGTAAATGCCTAGACTTTCATATTCCCTTCAAAAAATTTTTTCCCTCTCTGTTGAAATAAATTTTAATTGCAAATGGAATCCATTCGTCCCAGTCGGTCTGTGTAGGATGAATGTAATGTTTAAGGTAGTCAGCTAGAGTAGCATGACTTCTTTCAAGAGCTCCATTTGTTTGAGGTCTATATGCACTAGTTTGTAACTTTTCGATTCGAAATATTTTACAAAGTTCCTTAATTAACTTAGAATTAAATTCTTGTCCTTGATCAGTTAGAATTTTATCGGGAAGTCCGAAAACACTTATGAAATGATCAAATACGTTTTTTGCAATAGTCTCAGCTTCGTGATTTAAGATAGGTAAAGCGCGGGAAAATTTTGTCAAGTCATCTTACATAGTCAAGATGTATTTGTTTCCAGAATTGGATAATGGTAAGGGACTACAATGTCCATAGATAAGCGTTCAAATGGCTTACTCGAAGTAGTAGTTATTTCTAGAGATTGAACATTTCGTTGTCTAGAAATTTTGTTCTTTTGACAGTTGGAGCATTTTTTTTATGTAAGCTCTTATATCAGTCTTCATATTTTTCCACCTGTAGTAGTTTTTTATTCTACTAAAGGTTCTGTGAAATCCAGATTGACCTCCGATGGGATTATCGTGATATTCTTGAAGAATAGTAGCCATGTCTTCTTGATTAGGGATGACGATTTTATTTAAACAAATTGTCAATTTAATATCAGTATCAGAAAATGCGAAATTTATTATCTTCTTCATTTTATTCCACTTTTAAGATTATCAAAACTTCTGTTATGCTTTGGAATTGTTAATTGAGTAACGTTATTTTTAAGAAGTTCGTTTTTTAGATTTTGTAAAGAAATAAGAAAACTTTGTAAGTTTGTTTATCCCAGAAATTATGTTTGATTATCACATGGTAAATTTTATAGTCGCTTTTGAATTTTGATACTAAAGTATTGAATATGGCGGAATCTGTTATTAACAGCTCCTGATAATTTGATATAATTTCCTTAATTTCGCGAGCTATTCCGGGTGACATTTCCTTGTCGTTACTTATAAAAAACGCTAAAAGGTTTTCGTCAGTTTCTCTAATATTATCGATATTTAACTGTCGATCAGTGTAGGTTGACCTGATAAAGTCTTCGTAGGTATTAGGTTCAGGATTAGACGAAAAATTCATAACATTTGGATTGTCGAGTACGATTCGCGAAAGTGCGTCGGCGTTACTGTTAAGTTTTCCTGCCTTATATATGATCTCATAATCATATTCATCTAATTTAAGTCGCCACCAAGCGCGTAGTGGATCTTTTGAATTCATCAACCAAACTAAAGGACGATGGTCTGTGATTAATTTAAACTTTCTACCCTACAGATAGGGTCTGAAATGTTTCGTTGCCCAAATAATCGCTAACAATTCCTCGTCGATCGTCGCATAGTTTTGTTCGGCTTTATTAAGAGTGCGAGATGTGTAAGCGATTGGAAGATCTGAGCCAATCGGACCTTGAGAAAGTACTGCTCCAATAGAGGTATTGGAAGCATCAGTTGTCAAATTGAATGGGAGTCCGAAGTCTGGGTACTGTAAAATAGGTTCTGTAATGAGTTTATTTCTTAACTCATCAAAAGAATTTTGTTGTTCGTCCCTTTTCAAGGTTTTTTAGTGGTTGAGCTATTTTGGAAAAATTCTCAATAAAATTTCTATAATAACCGATTAGACCTACAGTATTTCCAAGCGTTTATTTAACTTTTGACAGAGGGGCGCCTATAAAGTTCCGTAATTATTGACAGGCAACCATAGACCGAAAAATGCAATACTTCATGTTTTTTTCATTACGATAGTGAAGCGACATGTTCTTTTGCTCCGATATTTATCGATATCGATGTTTATTGAGCCTACTTATGCAACGAGGATTATACAAGTTGATTTTTTTCATGAAAAAATATAAAATGTGAATTAAATTAAAACCAGAAATTAAAAAAATAATTTTCTATCGAAAGCCACAGTATTTTTATTCACTTAATAATGAATACGACTAATTTACATGAAATATAAATGTCTAACTGATTCAATATTGTGAAAATATCAAATATTTATTAAAAACTACTTATCGATTTCTGAATACGCAATTGTGATGCACGCCTTAGCGGTCAAAGCTCTACGCAACTCTGGAAAGAGGAGCCAACGCTATCTAGTATTATTTGTCAAAGTACAACAAGATACAAAAAAACTCACCCCGTTTCAGATGCCCGATTGACTCTGACCAATAATATTGGTCTGTAATGCTGATAGTCGATCCACTACACTATCATATTAAATTTCTGTGTGAATTTCCAAAGAAAACGTCAGTGAAAAATATTGATACTTTCTTGTAGGCTAACAAAAGATGACTTTAAATTAATTTTATTGTGAAAAATCGTCGGATTCTTCCCCATATGAACTGGAATCATCACTTGAATCCTCAGTAACATTAATTGTAAATTCTCCTGTATTAACAATGTCAAACGCAATATCACAATCCCAATCAGAAAATATCTTCTTCTTTGTGCTTTCGACGACATTCGCCCAGTTTTCAGGGGTCACATTAGCACACGCATTTTTAAGAAGATCTATCATTTTCTTAGCGGTAAAAGGAGGAGTTGTGTTGTTTCTAGTGGCGTGTCCTTTGACTTGTGCCCAGATAAGCTCAATAGCATTGTATTGACAGTGGTATGGGGGAATTCTGAGAACGATATGGCCATGTTCTGCTGCCATTTCATCGATCACGTACCGTTTTGGCTGTTTTTTTGTTTTCAGTATATCCAGTAACTCTATTTTTCGTAGGGACTCGTGCACATCCTCCCCATTGTCACGGAGCCAGTTTATGATAACAGTTTTTCTATTGGCCTGCGTTGGCATTTTATTAATTTGACGAGAGTGATAGGGTGCATTATCAATAAATATCATTTCATTTTGGTCTAATGTTTCTCATCTCCAACTTAGTTGTAAATAATCTGAAACAAAAACACCAAATTTATATGAATAAAACTGTACTTGTACTGTAATAAAACTGGTGAGAATATTTGTCCAAAAAATATACTATTCAGTACCATATGACTAAAAAATAAATAACCTCAAAATGAAGCAATGATTATGTACAAAAATATCAAATAGTTTCATGAAAACAAAAAATAGGTGCCCAGTACAGACACATTTTAAAATAAATTCAATAAATTAACAAACCAGTTAGTACAAAATATTGTATTTCTGTAAAAACAATTCATATTTGCTTCTGGTTTGCAATAAAGAATATTTAGTTTATGAATATTTACTTTATAAAATTACAAAATGTAAAATGTACTTACCAACTTACAATAATTATCCAAGTAGACTTAAATGTTAAAAAGAGCTACTCTCGAGGACACCAAAACACCTTTCAACAACATTCCGGCTGCGAATTTGTGACTCATTCTAGAGGTTCTCTGCTGGGGTTGTTGTTTGTGCAAGAGGTGTAAAAAGGTAAGGCTGCCTTTTATAGCCACTGTCACCTAACAGAATGCCGTTGTTAAATTGATCAGCCTCAAACTTGGCTTTTATTTAAGAATTATTGAATATAGTCTGGTCGTGGCCGGATGCAGGCCACCGGGCAACAACATCTCCAATGATTAAATCTGCATCACAAATGGCTTGAACATTAATCGAAAACACTCCTTTTCGGTTTCGATACACCTCGGCGTTCGTTTCTCCTGAAACTGATAAAAATAAATCAATCTAGTAATGGGGGAAATAGCATAATTCGTGTGCAGGTGAGTACACAGTGACGTGAATTATATATTATTTAATATTCAAGAGTAGTTAAAGGAAAGGTAATTTTTATCAAAACGCATTGTTCAATTCAATTAATTTATTTTAATTAATACTTTGATTACAAACTAAAATTGAATACGTACATATTATAAAAAGACAAAAAATACATAAAGAAACTCTTGTTAAAATAGTAGGAGAATCCTGCTCCGGAAAACCCCTTCGGATACATGGAACAGATCGACATCCAGAGCGGTGTTGTTCAGCGTAGCGGTAGCCCTTCCAACAGGCAGGGCGCTCCCGTATATCGTAATATGGAACAATCTATGCTGACGCTGTGTTAGGTAATTATCAGGAACATACAAACCAATGCTCATCATAATCTCAGAATTATCGATCATACTGCGCAACAATGGATAAAAATGTGCAGTCAAATACACATTCCTTCTAGTCTCTAAACTGTTGTAGCCGAGCATACCCTGGAGAAACTCGGTCAGGTAGAGCCGAGGATAATACCCGCACTCTCTCATGTAGAGATATCTCAGAAACTTCTTTTGGATTTTCTCCATCATAAGAGATTACTTCAGTTCATGTGGCCCCCAAATCTTTGAGTCACTCTCGAGTCCACTTCTATTGTTGCACTTATTATACAGTATAACTATACCTGTTATACTCTTAGAGGCAGTATAATATGATTATATCATTTATGTGTGTTATCGTTAATTATTATGAGATAATATTGAAATGGCATCTCGGGAAATGTGCTAAATTATAAAACCCCTGTTTTAAAGGACCCAAATCTTGAGCAAAGCGAATGAAGTTTTTTCGGAGAAATGCTATGGCCTCGGAAACTTCTTTTATAAATCGGCATGAAGATGATCTACTCACACCATTGAAATCTCCAGCAGACATAAATACGAGCCTGTTGCAAAATACCTTAATGTCGACAGTAACTTGATCACTGTTGGCACAGCTTTATTCCTGAAATCAAAAACATTTTAACTCATATTATTATGGTTCCTAGAGTACAAAAAGTTAATACTTCATAATTATGTAAAGAACTTCTACAAACCGAGTGCTTCTGGAACGAATTTGATGTTCAATCGAACCATGGATTTCATTGACAGCCTGTTTTGTCAAGCGAAATCTTGACCTGAAATCGACTTCATCTAACGTCTCAAAGTAATTTCCCCTGGGCCTATAAACCTTTTTTCTCCAAATTTCAATCATTTCCTCTTCATAAAAATCGTCCACAAGCTCTATCAGTTCCTTAATTTATAAAAACACACACATTCCAAACTAAAATATCGAAACACAAATCCTCTTCTTTGTCAGATTTTTATTTCTCCAGGTTTTTTAAAAAAAATAATTTTTTATGTATATTTAGTAGCCTTACGTGTCATGTACAAGGCTAAAGTACTCGGGAAAAAAAAAAAACGTTTTTGTTTGTATGGGAAATGGGATGTTCGATCACTGATTTTGGATTATTACCTTTATGAGTCCAATCACCATTGTTGCAAAGTTCAAGAACAATGGCGCGTGATAACTACTTTTTACTACAGTGTGGATATCTGTTAAGGATATTCCATCTTTCCTGCATTCTGCTTCAAGATTATGGCGTTGCAAACTGAAAAATGGGCACTGAAATAACAGATGTTCTATACTCTGTGAAGAAATATCATCGCATGGACAATGGTCATCATTCCTTAATTTAAACCTATATAGATAACTTCTCATAGCTCCGTGTCCAGTAAAAATTTGAGTCGTTTCGAAAGTACTTTAGTGATGATGACGGAAGTTTGCTGCATCAGCCAGCGTTGGGAAAAACATTTTAGTGATTTTACCTGTAGAAGAAGCGCGGAAATGATTCTCCCAACGCTGCTGCGTATTTTGTTTTATACAGCGTTTAGCAAAGCTAAGGGGAAATTCTGAGAAGAAAGGTGCCGTTCTTTTACAAGTTGCGGCTCTTGCTCGTTCATCCGCTCTCTCATTTCCTACGATACCAGCATGTTCTCTTATCCAGCATATTTGAATGTTCATCCCTCTTATTTTTAGATGCTTAATTTTACTCTGAATATCTACAATGAATGGATTTACCGACCGAATATCTGTTATAGCTTGAACGCTCGAACGCTCGAACGACAATCTGATAATATTTTTGCAATAACCCATCTCTCTGGTGGTTTCTTTAATAACCATTCGAGAGCTTCTCGTATTGCGAGTAGTTCAGCCTGGAAAACTGAGCAGAAATTATCTAATTTAAATATTCTGCCTGGTAATTCTTTATCACTCTCAAAAGGAACGAATGCCGCTCCCACTTTTCCGTCGAGCAGGCTGCCATCCGTAAAGATTCTAATTTCATTGGGAGCATAAGGAGGTATATCTTTGTCAAGTAAAATAATATTTTCAGGAATTCTTTCGCACGGGTGAGGTAAATCGAAATAGTTTGCAGTTCCTTGATACTTGCTATCATCTGGAATGGAATACAGTTCACCAAATTTCTTGACATTATAAATGTCCTATTTCTCCATTCTCCAGGTTATGATCAGCGGTTAATCATAGGAAAGAACTTTGAGTAGTTTACTCGGACACTTACTCGCCGAATTTTGCTTTGCGGTGGTAAAACAGATTTTTTGTTTTACTCGATGAATAGTTCTTATCAAAACCTTACTCAGTGGTGAAAAAGGCCCTTACTGGAAAAGTCAAACTGAAATGAATATAAATTTGCAAATCGTCCTGTTTCTCTGTGAAATAGAGGAAGAGGCATTTTAAAAATAATATCTGTGTTTGGAACATTTGTCACCTCAGGTGTAAAATAAAATTTTGCTGTTCTAGTTTCTAGCCACTTTACGCTGAAACCATCTTGCGATTATACCTGCTCGACTTTTTCTTAGCCCCGTGCACCACAGCAAGCACAAAGTCATCGACAACTATTTCCATTTCATCACTAGAAGATGTTTCGGAAATATCTAATGATGAGTCATCATACTCTTGCCGCCCCCCGTTTTCCGCCAACCAAACCACTCAACAAAAGCCTCTGTTTGGGAGCGCACTTTCATAGACTGTAAAATAGTACACATTTAATTTCCTCATTTAATACATTATCGACACTTCAGATGATGGAATTTGCGAGACTTTGCAAGTCAAATGTCGCTTGAATCTATTTGTTACTAGTTGAGGATAACTCCTTGTCAAGATGTTTTGACTTCTCAGTCGCTTCCTTCCTCGTAATATGCTGGCTGTATTCTAACTCCGACACAATGCTCTCATCTCCAGAAGATTGTTTATACTTTACACACATTACACCTTAATTCTGACCTGAAAATCTGTAAATATTTATAATAATTACTTGTCTTAATGACGCCAACATAATCGCACCTACTTTTGGCAAATTATCTGATTGGGCTTTCGAAAATCCGTCTTCCATTATTTTTAATGACTTCTTTATTTAGAGTAATTATAATTTACAGTAATAACTTAATAAATAATTCACAACGTCAAAATCCTTTATAAAAAAGCACGCGAAAATAACGGCCCGTACAAATAGTAAGCAAAAATGCCAAACATTGTAGACAAATGTGAATTGTGACGTCACGACTAATCATATTGCATTTTTGTACGTCGTACTGACAGGCTGACACTCGGAGTCTCATTTACAGTAATAACTTAATACATAATTTACAACGTCAAAATCCTTTATAAAAAAGCACGCGACAATAACGGCCCGTACAAATAGTAAGCAAAAATGACAAACATTGTAGACGAATGTGAATCGTGACGTCACGATTAATCATATTGCATTTTTGTACGTCGTACTGACAGGATGACACTCGGAGTCTCAAAAAACAAGGTCAATGTGCTCAGTTTTGCCAATATAAAAAATACAAGTACATTGTTTTTTTTATTGAAAAGGAAATTGGTACTTTCTTTCATGAACAACAAATTTAAAAATAATATTCAATCGACAAATGAATTATTTTTTTATTCAATCAATTTTACATTGATCAATTTGTCCCATCTGTAACATTTTCGCAAAATGACTTAACCTTGTAAGAATGAAATTAAATGAAAGATTTACTTACATTGTTCTAAGATTTAATAGATAAAATGATGAATACAAGATATATAAAGATGTGATTAAATTAAGTACAACACTGAATGAATTAACCGTGACATGAATTTACACGATGTGGGTATTTGTAAGTTTTAGAAAGAGAGAGCAAAAGCCAACTGAACCGACCGGGCACACGCAGATTCTGGCGAGCTCCGATCGTGCCGACGTCGGGCAGTTCCGGTGTGCCTTGCGCGGTGTCGTTAGTGGTAAAAATGCGGCGAGAGTGGGTGCCCATAATAACACTAAAGGCGCAGTTGCTATTTTAATTGAAAGACTTTCATAAAAAGTTTTGTAAACCTTTGGTATTAAATTTTTTTCAATAAGTCCCATAAGGTCATTCTTTTTAGCCTCATAAATCTTAGGCTTTGGAATATTTTAACATGCCTTGGGTTTTCTTATAATGGTGGCCTTTATAAATCCTGTTTCCCCATAAGATAGTTTATAAAATAACAAACTAGGGGAATCTCTTTCATCTGTTTACATTGAACAGGTTCATTTTGCCTGTTTTTGAGGATACGCAGAGGACTAATATCAGAGGCCAAAAGTTTTAAATCAAAGAAGCCTTCAAATGAGAATTCATTGACAGAAAATGGTGTCGTTCTTTTAGCTGTTCTTATTAATGAAATAAGACTTCCTGGCGTATAAATTGGCCCACTTTTGAGTGCTAGTTTTATTTTTCTCTTGATCAAAGAGTAAACGGATGTTCACACTTCGTTCTGGGTATGGCCTTTTATCAAAAAATTATGTGTGATTGAATCGATATTGTATTTGTGGAGAGCAAAAATGTATGCAGCTAACATAAATTGAGGTTTTTCTCTATATAATTGAAGACACAAGAACCAAGTTCGTTTGCCCCACGGTGGCCGTTTGATTCATCCCAAACATAAGAATCTGTGCTTTTTTTATATTAAATCGGTTATTGTGAAATTTAGAACGTTTAGTTTTGAGGAATAATAGAAAACCGAGCAGTCACCTTTTGGTAATGGCATGACAGCATGCAGATTGTAAACCGCTAATAACTTATTAGCAGTTAACAGAGATCGGAATACAGCGGTGTTATTATTTGTGAAAAGCAGTGTTATTTTTTGAGCTGAAACCTTTATCATGCGGGTGAGATTCATCCGGCTGAACCAAATCACCTACTAGGCAACGCCTGAAAACAATTTTCCAATTTTTATACTTCTTCTTTTACCTGGTAGTTAATTCAAAAATGACTAGAGTCAAGCAAAAATTTAAATATGAATAACTCCCTAGGCAGGAAATCCAGCCAGTCTGCGAGCATTTGGACATACTCAGACATTGTTGAAGCAATCAATAGTTATACCTAAATAAAAATATTCATCCACAATGTTTCATTTATTACATAAGCTAATTCTATTAAAGAGAGAGTTATATAAGGGGCATTCAAAATTGTGAGATTTTAGAATAGGTAACATATTTATTTTTATGCATCAATAAAAAAATTAAACCTATCAACATTACTTCTTGCGTGAATTTTGGGACACCGTCATGTGATGTGATGAAATAAAATGTTTATATTAATTAGGAGAACATTATGAACTAACTAAATAATAAATTGACAATGCATTTTCTGTGCAAGCAAATCTATATACGACGAAAACGAACGGCAACGTGAGACGAGGAAGGCGTGGCATGATCAGATAAACCAAAATCTTAAGTCGAGCACGGAGTGTGGTCTTAAAAGTCCAACAGTTATAATTTAATGACTACCTGTATATCGATACGATCAACACAAAATCGTAAATTGAGTGTGAAGAGTACATTGATTGTTGAGAGTACTGTTTTTTGTTAAAAAAATATTTTGTATTTTTGCACTTTCTATTTCTCTAGATTGAAGCTGTTAAAATGTGCAATTTCATTGTTGTTATTTTTGTACCTTAAATAAATTTTTATTGAAAAAAAATAAAACAGTTTTGTTAATTATTCCTTCACCTTTATTATTTTGAAGAATTTTTTATTTATTTATGTATCTTTTTGTACATACTGTAAATTGTACATTGGTGGGCTCGTTGCCAAAAAGGCAATTTCCTCAACCAACCAATAAAATAAAAGTTTTATTTTGTAAGCTGGCAACACCAAGGTTCCAGACCCGGGATGCAAACGCAGCCCTTTGGCGAGCACCCGACAGGGAACGCCCTGAGAAGGAAGAAGTGCCCGCCCACTCCTATTCCCGAGGCCCGATCGACTACACCGTGTAACGCATACGCATTTACTCGTCGCCTTCGTCTTTGGATAATATACGAGGGAAACGAGAACCGTGTTTGATTTAACAAAAACATCCCTCATTTTTCCCCATTGTGTCTTACAATTTATATAATTCAAGCAACTTAACATCAGTAGAAAATAAGAAAGCAAAGATATACATAGAAATAACTGTATTTGTATATTACCTTAAATGAATACAATTACCCAATGGAATCAGCCTCGTGGTGTAATGGTCAGCGCGTTTGCCTACCATGAGGTCTCGGGTTCGATTCCCGACATGAAATATTGATTTAAAAAGATGTTTTTACACTGAAATATTTCATAGTCCCCTGGACTAGACCTGATGCGTAAGACTTATCATCTTACCCTCATGTAATAAAATTATCAAGAAAATGATGATTACTCAATGGTAAAAGAGAAGTGATTAAGGAAGAGAAAGATGTTTCTTCAGACGTGATTTAAACAGAGATACTGTAGTAACATCTTTGATGGTGGATGGGAGATGATTCCACAGTGGAGCCGCGTGGACACTATATGAGTCAAGAGAAGAAAGAGGAATTGTGGATGGGTATTAAGAGGGTGTTGTGAGAATTACAACGAAAAGGTAAACCATGAACTGATGAGCGTTGACAGAGATATGGTGCATTAGGACTATGAAGTAACAGTGGAACAGAAGCAAGAGGGAGTGATAGTCGCTTCGCAGTCTAAGTTTGAGCCATTTCAGTTGCCTACAATATCAGAAAGGAGTTCATATTTCCTAAGACCAAAAATATGCCTTATGCATTTACATAGTGAAATTTTTGTGAAAATCATTTCAAACGCGCTGTACAATTAATATCCCAACATGTCTTGCAACTACAGAGTGCATGTGTGTTTAATAAGGATATTCAGTGGAGATAAATCCAGTAATCACGTACTACATTGGGAATTTGTTGCAATTGATAAAATAAACTAATATGTATGCAAGTAAAAAAACATTAAAATTTGTAATAAATATTTATCTATTATATTTTTTCCATCATTACATAACTAAATATTCTTCATCTTCATCTTGTAGTAGATCTGAGGCCTGTTTGTTTCAAAGAGGTCTCTCCTCTTTGAAGGTCTTCCAGGTTGGCGGCTACCTTCCGGCATGATGTTTGCTATCACCTGTGGAGTCTGTTGGTATCCATTCTCACCACATGGCGGCACCAGAATCGTCGCCTTTTCCTGCCCCGTCTCACGATATGCTGCAGGCTTCACGTATGACAGTATTTCTGATCCTACCCATTGTAATCGGGGCCCAGATGTAGAATTTCTAAATCGGCAATAATTTGCATTGTAATTACTTTTAAATATACCTATGTATTTATTTCCTTAAATGGTATTTCAGGGTTATTCTAACACATATTTGTTAATTTATTATAAATCTCTTCATGGACAGAAAACATGGACTTCTCATAAATCCAACAAAAACCCAAATTGTACTTGTTGGTAGTAAAAAAATGTACTCAAAAGTGAATTTTTCTACACTTTCTCTTTTCAAAATAGATGGTACAGAAATTCTATTCATGAATTCAGTCAAAAACTTAGGTATTTTAGGGTGGCACGATCAGGTTAACGAAGTCAGTCAGTCATAAACTTTATAGCAGTTTGCACTCACTTAAAAGATTACAGAATTTCTTGCCAACTAATGTTAACCAAACATTAGTCCAGAGCTAGTAAGTATCTTCCACTTCTTGACTGCATGGATGTATGTTATCCGGATGCTAACTCTGAATTACTTGATAAGTTAGAACGATTGCAGAATGTTTGTATACGTTATATCTCTGATCTTCGCAAATCTGACCACATAACAGAATATCGCACGCAGCTACACTGGCTCAGTATCAGGCATAGGAGAAATATTCACATTCTATCACTTCTTCACAATATTTTAAACAATCCCACTTCGCCTGTTTATCTGAGAGAGCTTTCCAATCTCTATCACAACACGGCCTATCTCTTCGTTCTAGTGACGAGAGAACCCTTTAATACTCTTTCATCGCTCTAATTTTCTTGCCTCTTTTTTCACAGTAGTAGCTGCTCGACTGTGGAATAATCTACCCACTAATGTTAGAGACGCCCCTTCTTTATTTACATTTAAGTCAAGATTGAAATGTCACTGTCTAAATATTTCAGTTAATCCTTTATCCTTCTTCTTTCCTTCCCATCCCCTCTCCTCTCTTAACAGTACAGTGTTAATTTTTTTATGTATTTTTATTATCTTATGTATTTTTATTTTCTTAATCTTTGTTTTTAACTTTTGTAAATTCAATATGTCCATGTACTTGTAATTTTCTCAAACTGAACAGTTTGTGTAGGTAGGAAGAAATTGCCTTAAGGCAATATGCCCGCCCTTATATGTATATTAAGTGTTAAAATAATAAATAAATAACATTGTGTTATATTCTTACACTTTGAAATGGGGCCCAGTGGTATATAAGCACCTTACGTCACCGTGACCTGTGAAGATCTATTGTGGCGGATCATAAATCATATTGCGGCTAGGTACGTAACTTCAAAATCGACATTTGTAAGTTATCCACTGAAAACACATTTTTTAATCTTTTGAATGCTTCAAATAGACGAGTTACACATTCAAATTATCAAAATATTATGTATTGAATGATTCACGACTTCGCCTATTTGTAGTGTTCATGGAGGAAGGTACAAATATATTATGTTTTTAGTGGTTAACTTAACTCTCCCTTCCCGATGATGTGTGGCTGGTACACATTGCATCTAATAACTTTAATATCTCCATTAATACAATAAATAATGGGTTGAGATTTTCGGTATTCCTTCATTATACATTTACATATCGGTAAAAATGTTTTTTTTTTATTAAATAATTAATGCTTATTGGGAACATAAAAAGCGTTACGTCAAAAATCGGAGATATCACCGATACAATAGAAAGTTTACCAATGTGTCGCATGTTACGTTAGTAGTAAAAGATTGATCCTAATATATAATTGTCTCGCACACTATTTATGTCTCACTCTCGATAATACAGGTATATTTGGGAGCGAGAGAGACAATTTTTATAAGTCACACGCGCGAAAAGCAAAGTTTCTCGTACTTCTCCCTGACGCCCGTTAGCTGCGTTAGTAGCTTTCCGGCTTTCATTGGGGGCGGTTCTTTTGCGCGCACTGAGAGCATGAATAAATGTTTTTTTAATTAGATTAAAATATCACCACTTTTGACTTCAACTATAAATAATTGAACCAATTGCCGATGAATATTACACTTTTACGATTTAAAATCTCTCATTTTTTGCATGTGTAGTGACTACACAGCACCGTAACACGCGGAAGTTTTTAGGACAGTAAGGGAAAGATTAAACATGCTGATATTGAAGCTACCTAGTTGTAGTAATTACCCCGCGATATTATGTATAGTAAAAATATTAAATTGTCAATTTGTTCAAGTTCTTCAATTTTATTTTGGCTCTCTCAAGAATAACATTCGAGTCGATTCCCTCTCTGACAATGATTCCAATCATGTCATTCTTAAACTGCTGTTCAATCTTCGCCAGAGAGTCTAACTCCATCTGTTTCTTGCGCAAATCTCTGTCCCTCTCTTCCAGCTCTCTGTACTGTCGCATCAGTCTATCGCCGAGAGCGGTCGTTTGTTTTTTCTCATCGGCAAACTCAGATTTTACATTTAATCGCTTGTCCAGTGTTATCATGTTGTGCTTTGTGATCTCCCTGTTTATTTTTTGAATGTGGGCAGGGTAAACTACCCGCATCTTGACAACATACTGCATCAAGCGCTGGCACTTTTCTTCCAATGTTTCTTCTTCTTCTTCGCCTGAAAAATTAAAAAAACTAACTCATTTAAACATAAGCCAAGTAAGTAACATAAGCAGAGTGAACGCGGTTGAAATGCAATCTCTTAGACGAATCTGTGGGAAATCAATGTATGACAGGGTTCTTCTTCTTTGCAGTCTCAATCCTGGGTATTGGTTTGCAGCAAAGTCCTGCATCTCGTCCTTCATTGGTCTCTATTAAGGTAGGCACCTAATCAAAACCATCTCAGAGAGGCGAGCCCGATGGATCGGCCACATTATGCGCTATAAGGGTCTCCTGCATGACATCATAGAGGGAATGGCTGAGGGGACAAATTATAGAGGGCGCCCCCGACGGGAATATTTGAAGCAAGTGTGCGAAGATTTTAACTGCGCCTCTTATGTCGAGCTGAAGAGGGCTGCAGAAAATAGTGACAGGGTTACGAATGATGAAATCAGGCGAGAGTGTAAATCTGAGTCAGGTATAATTTATAAGATTAAGAAAGGGTCTCTGAGATGGTTTGGTCACGTAGAACGAATAAATCGACACATCCTACGTACAAATGTAAATATAATATTTCTTAAATTAAAAAGTTAAAATTAAATTTATATCTTTATATAATCACTTTGTAAAGCACCCTTGAGGTATTATATTACGAAAATGGCGCTATATAAGTTATCCATAAGTATTTATTTATTTATTATTTATTTATTTATTTATTTATTATTTATTTATTTATTTATTTATTAACGGACATTGTCCATGTATACAATTTATAAGGTTTAAATATTACAGTAAAAGAATAGTTTAAAACATTTAAAAAAAAAGAAAGAAGCATTGACAAACATAAGGGACATTGAGACAAGATCTGGACTATTTATTTAGTGCTCGTTTAAATCGTTGTAAACTTAAACCAAAAAAGTCCAGATCTTGTCTTGAGTTAACAATACGACAAAGGCGGGTCATTGGAAAATTTAGGCCATAGTTTGTTCTATGCTGATCGATGAACAGTACTTCATTGTTTCTCAATCTACGAGTAGGAATATTGAATTTTACTTGTCCCAGTAATGATGGAACATCGATTATACCATTTAGTATGCCGAACATATATATGGAGTCAATATTAGTTCTACGTTTTTGTAGACTAGAAATATTTAACATTGACTCTATTTCATCATAAGAATAATTATCTCTCTCTAGTCCGAGCATCCACGCTATTTTTCGAAGCAAGCGATGTTGGACTGATTCAATGTGATTTATGCGATTGACATAGAATGGAGACCAGACCACTGAGGCATATTCTAGAAGAGGGCGAACAGTTGAGCAATAAAGAGTTTTGATCGTACGGACATTAGTAAAATCAGAGGATATTCTGTTAAAGAAGCCAAGTAATTTCAGTGATTTATTTACTTTATTATCTATATGCTCGTTGTATGTCAGTTTATAGTCCAAAACAACTCCTAAATCTCTGATGGACTTGACTACATAAAAAAAAACAAAACTACTCGACACTGGCCAGAACACCCAAGTTGAGATGTGAAAAGGCCACGAAAAAACGAAGAAGGAGAAGAAGACTTGACTACATCAATTTTGGAGTTTTCTAATAGGTACTCGAAGGAAATTGGTTGTTTTGTTCTATGAAATGACATTATTTTGCATGTTTTAATATTTAGTTCTAATTTATTGACATTACACCATCGGTTAAAAGAGTTAATGTCTGATTGAAGAAGAAAACAGTCTTGTAAAGTTTGAATTATTTTGAGAATTTAAAAAAACAAAACTACTCGACACTGGCCAGAACACCCAAGTTGAGATGTGAAAAGGCCACGAAAAAACGAAGAAGAAGAAGAAGACTTGACTACATCAATTTTGGAGTTTTCTAATAGGTACTCGAAGGAAATTGATTGTTTTGTTCTATGAAATGACATTATTTTGCATGTTTTAATATTTAGTTCTAATTTATTGACATTACACCATCGGTTAAAAGAGTTAATGTCTGATTGAAGAAGAAAACAGTCTTGTAAAGTTTGAATTATTTTGAGAATTTTGTTGTCGTCCGCGAAGAGCCAAAAACGAGAGTAAGAGAATGATTTAGCAACATCATTAATAAACAACTTAAAAAGCAGGGGTGCCAAATGAGCACCCTGAGGTACACCCGATGTAACATCAATGCTGGTTGATAAATAGTTATTTATCCGAACATTTTGTGTCCTACCAGTTAGATACGATTTAATAAATGAGAGTAATGGATCTCTTATTCCCAAGGCATGTAATTTATACATGAGAATTTTATGATCTACTTTGTCAAATGCCTTAGAAAAATCTGTATAAAGAACGTCAATTTGCTGACCATTTTCGAGTGCTTTGACAATAACCTATTATACTGTGTAACTGCCTCATCTACGGTTATACGAATGTTGCATTTTTGAAATCTACACCTTTGAAACTTTAATATCAAATATTTTTTAAAATATTAAAAAATAGTTGGTACATGTTTTTTAAAAATGTTTAACTGCATATATCTAAAACAAAATTCGAGGAATAATTAAGTACGTGCCAGCTACAGACTATTACGCGGGGGTAATGCGGCGACGGAGATCTGCCCGTCGCTCAGTTCTACCTCGGACAGCGAGAGAATAGTGCACAGGCTCCGTCAAAAATTTGAAAAAATTTAAAAACACAGGTATACTTATCAAAATAATGAAAATGATCTAATATTAATGTTGTGACAGCGATAAATAAACAAATATAAGACCGTATTTGATTAGGATTTTTTGGTAAAAGCTGTGTAAGTGAACATTTCAGGGGAAGATATCAAATGAAGTACAGAGTAAAACTGTGTGACTAGGCAGATACTCGTGAAACATTTCAATAAATCCCATTGAATAAGCCTGAATCGGTGACTTACAGTATTGATGACAGGCTACATAGCAAAGTATAAGTGTGTATGTGTGATAAAACAAAAACTAGTGATCTCAGCAAGAACATTTATTTTTTATCTTAATTAATAACTCAATTAAAAGCGTTATGCCAAATTTCCCAGCTTTGCTATGAAAGAACAGCAAAATATCACGAGTTGATTTTTCAAAAAATTTTAAAACACTCTCCTGTAAAATTTACTTTTTTTAGTTACACAGTTGTATATGGGATGTGTCGAAATGACGAAAGAATGGTAAAACAAGTATATATGGCAAAAATGAATGGTAACGTGAGACGAGGGCGACCGAGGAAGTGGCATAATCAGATAAACCAATATCTTAAGTCTGGTCATGTCAAAAGCAGGCAGAACCGATTGGCAGAAATCGATCAGAAAAATGTGTTGATGTAGAAATGTATGCCAGGATAGACGGTGCGGCGGTCCTTTCTCTCTGCCTACCCCTACGGGGAAATGGCGTGATAATCGTAACATGATTCCAGGAAGAATCGTGCACGGAGAAGTGATGTTTAAATATAATATGCAACTTGTCATGAAAATAGAGTTAAATCTACGTTTCAAAGTCAAGGAGCGGAGATTATATATAATAAAATATAATTGCAAGATACATAATGAGATTTTCTCATATCTGAGAATGCTACGATTACTCAAAGAAGTCAAATAAATTATTAACCTGGGGTGATGCTCTGGTTTGCAACATTTTCCGTCATTGTTAAAATTTTGTTATTTCAAACTCAACTGGCAACCGAACAGTTCAAAGTTTAAACGTCAACCATAGACACAGATTACTAATACTACCATAGATGAAGGTTATTTGTTATTGGTGATTTCATAGATAATTTAAAAAAATAAATAAGAGATACAATAAACTAGGCGAGGCAATTACTAAAAGTTAATCAAATACAGTAATGAGGATCCGGCCAGGCAAAAAACAGAACTTTGGCGGATGAACATGGTATCCAGATTGTGGTCTGCTCTACCTGAATGTTAATAAAACGTAAATGTAGAACTTAAGATTTTTTTAATATTTTTAAAAAAACCTCCACAATATTAGCAAATGAATAATAAATATACAGGAAGGCTGCGCGTTTAAAACGAAGCTAAAATAACAGAGATTTAGTTGTCTTGACGATTGCCAACAGATTGTTTAGCGCGGCGCTCGATGTAGGTGAAACGCCTCCCCCTTCCCTTGCAAACGCCGACGTTCCATCCGCCAGGATTACCGCATACGCGGAGAGTTCAGATTAGCGAGGCCATGCTGTATTAGAAAAGAAAAGCTTTAGTTTTCCAAAGTGATTTAAACAAGATTGAGACATTCTTCATAATTATACCTAATGCGCGTTGGGCACAACTGAAATAGTTATTATTTAACGAAGATTTTTTCTTAATTTATTGGTTTGAGTGTTGTGGTTTATTATTTTTAACTTCCTTCCATATCCTTTCTTTCACGCCTGCTAAGAAGCTTCTAGAAAAAAGGCTTAGCAGGTTATTGCTTTTTTTTAAAAAAAGGGGGTAGAGTTAAATCATGTTTTTTTACCCATAAATTCCTAATCAAATTCGAGCTCTTCCATCCTCACCCAATAAACGTGTATAAAGGAAAGAAAAAAAAATGTGCATAAGACTTTATGGAAATAGCCATAAGGTTCTTCTTCTTTTTCTTGGTTTTTTATTGGCTTTTTTATCCCCCAATCGGAATGTTCTAGCCAGTGTTAAGTTTCAGATTTGACTTATTTCAATATTTACACATGTGTTAATTTTAAATACCAGTTAGTGTGTTTGTGTTTAATATTATATACACTTTACATATTTAATTAATCCACAACATAATATCATTTATAAATACATATTTACATATAATTTTGAATTCGTGTTTTTTGGGTAAGAATAAATAAAAGAGTTAGAATATAACTAGGGAATGGAACTTTAAGACCATTAGATTGTAAATACGTTTTATATAAAGTAGTAAATACAGAGTATAGATGGTAAGAGTAAATATAAAATACTCACGCACTAACTTATATTTATTATTAACAAAATATAAAATACTAACTTACTAACACATGTGTAAATAAACTAAACACAAACACCCCAGTACGGCACTGAAAAAGTCATAAAAAAAGAAGAAAGAAGACCAAACGCCATAGATGAAAATACTAAACGTACGAAATACGAACATCATCCGGCGCGAAGTAATCTATGGTAAATCTATCATCCGGCGTTCATTTGCGATTTCTAATTCCTAACCTCAATGTTTTGTTAGTAGTTGTTTGAACTCAAATAATCATGAAACTAGTGCGATTTTTGATGAAATTAAGTCACGAGACGGTGACGATAGAGTTGAAGAATGGCACGCAAGTTCATGGCACCATCACCGGTGTCGATGTCGCCATGAATACCCACCTGAAAGCCGTGAAGATGACGATGAAAAACAAGGATCCCGTGCAGCTTGATACGCTGAGTATCCGAGGCAATAACATAAGATATTATATTCTGCCGGACAGTTTGCTGTTAGAGGTTCTGCTCTTGGACGTGAACCCTAAGGGCAAGTCAAGGAAGAAGGATTTGTCCCGTGGAGCGGGCCCTCGCGGTGTTCGCGGGCGCGGGCGAGGCGGACGCGGCGGCCCCCGAGGGGCGAGCCGCGGGGGCGGACGCGGCCGCGGAAGGCGATAATCCAAATCACAGTGTAAATTATTCAATATTCGAAGTTAAGTCAATGTTTAAGTGTTGGATTGAAGTCTTTATCGCTGAAGTGAGCGCCGGGAAGACAATCTAGAAAAACGTCATTAAATGTTTTGTGATCACGATTTAATTTTCAAGTATTCAACCTGCTTAAATACATTTCAACTTTTCTACCAGTGCTTTGATCTAAGTTCATCTTGAATGTCGTCCGAGCGGAATCAAATGTACATTTTGCTTCAGCTTATTCTTTTATATGTAAAAAAAATGTATATTTAAAACACAATGTTCCCTTTGTTTTCTTATAAAATGTTTATTGCTTGCAATAGTAACATTACATATTGAATAACTTCCTGATTTTAAATGTCTGCCCCGATCATTTCAAATCAATTCTTTACTAAACTATATAGTTTATTTAATACATTCTTAACAGTAAATAGGATCATTTGAAATGAAGGACATTTAATATAACAAAAAGTGTTTTAATTTGTAACATCTAACTACATTTATAAAACAAAAAAATGTTTATTTAAAACCTGAAAATGGAATTGTAAACCATTATATTGTTCCAATTTGCTTAAGGAGATAGTTTTAAGGTATTTTCCTAGAAATAAATTAATTTTGTAAGAAGGATTGCTTTTCTTATTAATTTTTATATGTGTTGTTCTCACCCATTCACAATCTATGTCCGGGACTCTGCCGTGTGCGAATGTCTTGAAGATTTAAACCATGTTTTTTTTGGATACCCCATAAATGATTGGTATCCTGAGTTCCTATCCGACCTCTCCCATATCAACGTCCTATTCGCTATTGGTATTCAAACTCTCCTGTCTCCACCCAATAAACATGTATTCAAAATTTTATGTAAGTTAATAGCTAGTTATAAATTTATTTATTAACGGACATTGTCCATGTATTCAATTTATAGGGTTTAAATATTACAATAAAAGAATAGTTTAAAACATTTTAAAAAAAGAAAAGAAGCATCGACAAACAAAAGGGACATCAAGACAACATCTGGACTATTTATTCAGTGTTCGTTTAAATTGTTTTAAACTTAAACCAAAAAAGTCCAGATCTTGTCTTGAGTTAACAATACGACAAAGACGGGTCATTGGAGAATTAAGGCCATAGTTTGTCCTATGCTGATCGATGAACAGTATTTCATTGTTTCTCAACCTACGAGTCTGAATATTGAATTTTACTTGTCCCAGTAATGATGGAACACCGAGAAAAAAATTATTACATAAACATATATTTCAATAAACATCTGGACAAAACTCTTAATAGTATATAAATCTATGTAATATCTCGCAGCAGTCTCCTGCAATTGTCTCTTTCCTTAGACGCAAGCATAAGGCTGATCGCCTTAACTTCCATGTAACAAAGGGAATCAAGGTACGCTGCAATTGGCGAACTAATGCGATGCCGTATGCACAACCGAGTGTGGATGTGGAGAAATGAGGATGATGAATAACTATTTAGAATTTTACTCTCGAATATATACATAAAATTGTTGAAAAGGGTGTCGGGTTCTATTCCCGGCAAGAAAGAGCATTACTTAATTGATGCAAGTACATTTCAACAATGTTTTGTGTATGTCCAAATGCTTGCAGACTGGCTGGATTTCCTCCCTAGGGAGTCATTCATATTGAAATCTGTTGCAATAGAGAAGGAAAACATTTTCGAGAAGGGAATATGGAAGTCTAGACATTTACAGGGCTTATGACCTGTCATTGGCTGGTGTCGGGTTCAATTCCTGGCAAGAAAGAGCATTACTTAATTGATGTAAGTACATTTCAACTGTACATAAAATGACCTCTTGTTTATTTATAAATTATTAAATAATAAAATAGATTGCCCCGAACTGTTAACTTTAATAAACTTTCGTATTCCACATAGACCAACAAGACTTAATTTTTTGTTTTACAGTCATCATCATGGTACTAATTATTCATTGAATTCACCAATTATTCGCATGCAGCGACTTGCAAATCAATACAGTGATGATTTAGATTTACTTTATACCACGCCGCTGATGATCAAGTCCTGTGTTTTGAAAAAGAATTGACAATTAAAAATTAAAATAATGACCTATCATTTCTTCTTTCTTCAGAACCAATTCTTCACTTTTGTTTTAAGTCTTTACTCTTGTGCGTATAATTATTTTTTAAATTTATTATTGTTCAATATTAATATTTATATAAACCATGAAGTAAACTTTTTGACATTCCTTTTAAAGCACTTTCTTTTTTTAAATTTTCTTCCTCTTTTTTATAAACTGCTATTTTCTTTTATTTACCTATTTATAAATACTGTTTGCCATTGTATACTTTTCTCGATGTTTTTGTTCTTTTTTAGTATTATGCTATTTTTTGTTGTATTTTTTTCACTGGTTTTATTGTAATTATGTAAAAGGTTCATGGAACCGTAAATAAATAAATGTTTTGAGTACGTCCAAATGCTTACAGACTGGCTGGATTTCCTCCCTAGGGAGTCATTCACAACAGAGAGGGAAAACATTTTCGAGAAGGGAATATGGAAATCTAGGCATTTACAGGGCTTATGACCTGTCATTGGCTGGTTTAAGTGGCCACTTTACACACTGAAACAGTATAAAAATTCTCTATGAACTCGATAAACTTGAACGACTTCAGAATACATGCATAAGGTACATTTTTGGTCTCAGGATAAATGACAACATTTCTGATTATCGTAGGCAACTGAAATGGCTCAAAATTAGACAGCGGAGAGACTATCGCTCCCTCTCACTTCTGTTCAATGTACTTTATAGTCCTAACGCTCCTATATACCTGCGTGAAAAAATTCAACGCTTATCAGTTCATGGTTTACCTCTTCGTTCTCATTCTCAAGGCACTCTCTTAATACCCATACACAATTCCTCTTTCTTCTCTAACTCATATAGTGTCCATGCGGCTCGACTTTGGAATCATCTCCCATCCACCATCAAAGATGTTACTACATTATCTCTGTTTAAATCACGTCTGAAGAAACATCTCCTTTCTCTTCCTTAATCTCTCCTCCTTTCCTTTTTCCTCTTTCCTCTTTTTTCCTTTTTCCCATTGAGTAATAGTTTTGATTTAAGGTAATTTATAAACAAATACGTTTATTTCTATTTTTATATACTTTCAGCCTTTTAATCTTTTTTTTTCTATTGAATATGTTCTGTAACTTGAATTATAAAAATAAAACTTTTATTTTATTGGTTGGTTGGAAGAAATTGCCATTTGGCAATAAGCCCGCCAATGTACAAATAACATTATGTACAAAAAGTTAAATATAAAAAAAAATGGAAAATTGTTTTCAGGCGTTGCTTAGTAGGTGAATTGGTTCAGCCGGAGTTGAGGAAATGTGGATGCTTAAACATAGGCAGAATGGTGAAAGTTGAAATGAAACTTTGATTTGAGCAAGATGTGGATTCTTAGCCAATCACATGAGGAGATAAAACGAAAAACCAACCCTTATTACGAATATTTAAAAAGCTCAAAAAGGCAAAAATAAATAACGTGTGTTCTTATTTCTTTATTAATCTGGTCATATATATATATATATATTTCTTCTGTTCGTGTGTATGTCACTGAGCTCCTAAACGGCTGGACCGATTTTAATGATTTTTTTGTGTGTTTGAATAAGTCCCTGGATGGTTTGGATTCACAGGACCCGGTAAGTGGCGCTGCAATCTCAATATCAAATGTCACTTAGTATATAGTTTATCAAATATTCGAATTTTTCGAGATTTTGCATTTGCTGAACCAGCTTATAGCAGGCAAGCCAACGTTTGGGCAAGACAACGTCTGTCGGGTCCGTTAGTATTTAAAATAAATCGCTAAAAAAAATGGCTGAAAATATTGGGATTCATCTTATAACAAAACCGTTTAAAAACCATAAATCTTTGATAAAATTGTATAACTCTCTAGTCAGAAATAAAATGGAACATGGATCAACCGTTTGGAATCCATATTATATTAACTTTATATGTAACGTTGAATTTGTGCAAAAAAAAATCTAAGATTTTATCGCAGAAATGTCAATTAAGTTCCGCACTAAATAGTAACGAAAAGAGACTTGGTCGGCCTCGTGGTCATCGCGTTTGCCTACCCATGTAAAAGGTCTCGGGTTCGATTCCCGACATGGTTGACTCATGTCAATAATGTTTCATAATATTTATTTAAAAAAAGGTATTTTTACACTAGATTATTTCAGTCCCTGGACTGGTACCTGAAGCGTTATACTGATCATCTTACCTTCATGTAACAGAAACGACGAAGCTACACTGCGATTGGTGTACCAGTGCAGTGCCCTATGCACTATTAGGTTCGGAAAGAGAATGTTAATGAAACACATTTTAACCCTACGATGCCCAATGTAAACAATTTGCTACATACCGATAATCGATGTATAAAAGTGATTTCAAACTTGTTAATCACTCGGCGACTAGTTTATTTTATTGTAAACATACTACAGTCCTTAAAATATAGCTTGATTAGAATGACATTTGTCAGAAAAAGTGACGACATAACTCTGTAGTAACGTCAAATGAGTTATTTATATTGACACACGAAAAATCATTCGTATCTGGCGTGTTAATTAATTTTTTTAATACAATGCTTGACACATAAATCAACATTAATATATCAAATCAGCTTGAAAAGTAAAATAAACCTAATTAAACGACGTTCTTACAAGGTGACAAACTGATCAATGTAAATTGATCGAATAAAACATAATTAATTTGATGTTGTTCATAAAAAAAGTATAAATGTCTTATTTTTTGGTGAATAATTGTGTTAAACACACTATAATAGCCTTGTTTTTGCGTTTTTTATATCAATTTTCGGAAACAGAGTTTCATGATTGCATGAAATAACTGATAAAATCGATTTGCTCAGTGATCAGTAATTTCCATCACTAATGAAATTAATTTGACAGCTGTCTTCTAATCGAGCTATATTTTAAGGACTATGGCCATTATAATTTATTTTTAAAGGTCGCCGCCGCGCCGGGTGCTATGCTGAACCACTCTTGCGGTACGAGAAAACAGTTTTTCTTGTATATTTTATTTTTATTTATTAATTTACACGCCCTACGGGCTTTTACATTTATCAGAAATACATTCAAGTGCAGCAGTAAAACGCAAGTATGCACATTTAGTTAAACTTAAAGATAACATAAGAAAAACTAAAAGATGCAATAATAAGTAAAAATAAGGGAATGTACCAACATAGGTATATATGGGTAGGTATATAGAAAAATACTAAATTAATTTACATATAAAAACATATACCGTCAAACGTGACAATTTTGCCCAGTTTTAACAAACTTTTACAGTACCGTAAAACGCTGCAACTTTTCCTACCGGCCACAACTTTTCCTGTTTCGTTACGATTACGATATTTCGCATTTGATTGGCTTTTTCTCACTTTTTACCATTTGGTAGTAATTTTTCATTGTCCTGGCAACACCTTTTTTATTTTTCATAACGCCAACTCCATTGTTGCGCTCTCAGTTGAGCGATGAATGTCGGCAGGAGGAGTCGTGAAATTTTGGTCTCCTAAAACTTTTAAAGTTCAAGAAAAACCAAAAGTGTTTTTGAAAAGTAAAACCGTCCCGGGGTAAGAAAATACTGTATATTTTTCGTATTGTTTGATACTTTTATCAAAAGTACACGATTTCATCAAAAAAACTTGCTAGGCAATGTTGTGCAGTGTTTTGAAAACACGATTTGTACTTTTTGCCTGGTTCTAGGGTTATCACTAGTAGTCAACGTGCTTTATCTTAAATTTGATTTTTTCATTTAATTTAATTTTTTTATTAAACGAAATTTGAATTTATTTGACTTTATATAATTTACCCGGATAAAGTTTTTTTCGTTTATTTCTAGTAATACAAATAAACTTTTAATTATGATTTAAATATGACACACTACTTATATAAGTGTTCGAAACATAACTTAATTCAAAGTTTATCTCTATCGATGATCGTTATAATAAGTTTACAAAATATCTCAAATCTATTGATAAAACGGTATTTCGAGGACAAATTGAATACTAAAAATTATGGAAATCTTAATTCTATTGCAGTTATGTGAAAAATGGCAAACAATCAACAGCGAAGAAGGCGTAGAGTAGGAGCTCGTAGTTATTCTGATTACTCGAAGGAAATGCTGGAAGTTGCTGTAGATCTCGTTCGAAGAAAAATTATTTCATCATACGAAGCAGAAAAGCAGTTTGGGATCCCACGTCGGACAATTAGCAACAAAGTCAAAAGCGTACATAATAAACCATTTGGTCGACCTACAGAGTTTTCAACTGAGGAAGAAGCTCACATAGCGGACGTGGTGAATATTTCAGCAGAATTTGGTTGTTCTCTTTCTCTTTTAGATTTGCGTATTGTAGTTTACAACTACCTTTTAAAAAGTGGAAAATCTGCTCTTTTTAAAGGAAAAATGCCTTGTGAACGCTGGGCCCGTTTTTTCTTAAAACGACACAATTTTTCACAAAGGGCAACACAAAATATAAAACGAAGCAGTGCTGCAAAAACAGTAGAGGAAATGGACGAATACTACAGAAATTTGAAAATGACTAAACGAAAAAGAACTTCTCAAGGCCAATCATCCAAAATAAGAAAACAAAAGAAACATGTGTACAACAGCGACTCAAGCCCGGTGTCGGAAACTTCTTTTCATGCTGCAGACGACTCCGACTACGAAAATTTTGATACTTATATTGCGTCATATTTACAAGAACAAGAAGACTTTGAACAAGAAAGCATAATATCCCCTTTCGAACTGAGTGACATTAATGTTGACGTGAAAGATTGTCATGAATTTCAAGAAAACAGCCGGATAATAGCTAAATTCGCTGCGAAAAAGAGCACTAAGCACTTTGTAGGGAAGGTTTTATCAATAAATGAAAAAATTCCCACAGTGAAATTTACACGAAAAGTCAAAAATTCTAAGCGTGATAAGGGATCAGTCTTCATCTACCCTAGTATTGAAGATGTATGTGCTGTACAAGATTTAAAAGATGTTATTGCAGTATTACCTGATCCCCAAATTTCCCGACGAGGACATTTCATATTTCATTTAAATCTTAATAAGTATAACATCCAATAAGTAAAAATGGTATTACTTACCTAACTAATAAATCAGACGAATATTTTCACAATCGTCTTGGTCAATCTGTCGAAATATTTCCCTTATCGTATTTTGAGTAATTATTTTAATAATTTTGTATTTTGTTTGAGATTTTTTGAAAATATTTCTTTTCTTTTGGGTACCTAAAGATGTACCAAAATATTTGATTTTATAGTTTCCGTACCTAAAGTTAGTAATATAATAATGTTCCTATTCACAAATAGGATATTTTGTTATAAACATGCTAATTTTATACTTAACGGTATTTTCAGCAAAATAAGACTATTATTAGCTTGTTTGGTTTTAAGCATATCTAGTTTTTTTAAATATATTCTTAGTGGTTTCTAAAAGTAAAAAGTAACGATGTTGGTTAAACAGTTAGCTATTTTTGTTTTTCGTTTTATTTTTTACGTATGTTTGTTTAGTGTCATAGCTTTTAATATTGTTCCTACTTTGTGTTGCTGAAATTTTAATTACCTGCCTAAAAAGTAACTTTAGGTTTGAGAGAGAAGACTACCTTTTATTATAGATATAATAGACTGATATTAATACCTACTGTTACCAACTTTATTTAGATTTACTTCTGATTATTTGTTTAACTTAGGAAAAAATAGAAATAAAAGTGGAAAAAAAAAATCTTTTTTTGGCACAACCCTACACTTACCGACATGTTTGTATGGGAAGTTTGTGGTACCTGCTACAACTTTCCCCATTAGCTGTGAATAAAAATCTATTTCCTTAATGGCAATAATTTGACTGCCGGGGTCAAGCACAGCGACTCTTGCATATGGAAAAAAAATACTATAAAGAGAAACATTATATTTACTGAGGTATTCTTCGAGGCAAAGTTGCGCCTTTTGCACACAACTTTGCCTACGACTTTGAATGCATGTAATTAGGAAAACTTGCAAGATTTAAAAGGATTTGGAACTTATACGGCTAGGCATTAGGTCCGTCTTCCATCTAAAACGCATTAACAGCCATAATAATAAATAGGTTCAGAGATATCTACAAAAAAAGTCAAAATTGCGGCAAAGTTGCAGCGTTTTACGGTATCATAATTTTTTTGTATGGGACTACTCCTATTCATTTTGTTGAATAGTGATACGAATTATTCTGAGCATTTTTACAAGTACAAAACGTTTGCTTTTCTTTTATTTATGCAATTTCAGAAGACAAAACATGCTGGGCAAAATTATCTCCACTTGTTGGCAATTTTGCCCACTTGGTAAATAACTGTTATTTTTGGTTTTATCATCATTATCATACTGTTTATTACTACTTTTTGGGCGAAAAAAACTATTTATGTTTAAACAATAGCATCATTGAGGCATCACCATTATAAAATCAATGAAAAAAACCGGTGGGCAAAATTGTCAACTATTTCCTCAATTTTTCTATACAATGTGGATTTGTGGGCCAGGGTTGGCACATAATTGGATTTTTAACAAAACCAAAGGAGTTTATCTCCAATCCTTTCAATATGTTCGTGTTTGACTATGCATAGTCCAATATTTTTTTTTTACAATCCATTTCAGTTCTGATGCGATTTTGCTGCAGTGGAACCAGTCGCGCAAGTTCTTAAGCCAAAAGATGCGCCTTCTACCTGCACTGCGTCTTCCTTCAATCCTTCCCTGTAGAATGACTTGTAAAATTGTATATTTTTTGCCTCTTATCACATGTTCAAAGTACTTAAGTTTTCTTTTCTTTATGGTCTTCAGTACCTCTTTATCTTTCTTCATCCGTCGGAGAACATCATCGTTTCAAACTCCATCCACCCAGGAGATTTTTGATATCCTCTTGTAGCACCACATTTCAAAGGCTTCGATCTTTTTTGATGTGTTTTGGGCGAGTGTCTACGTTTCGACGCCGTAAAAAAGCACTGAGAAGACGTAACATCGAGCAATGCGCATTCGGAGATCTAAATTAAAGTCTCTACTGCAAAAAAGGTCACGCATCCCGAAAAAGCAGTCTCGCGCCATCTCTATTCTGACTTTGATATCTTGCGTTCATAATAAATGTTCATAATAAATTCAAATCGAGCATGGGATGATAATGTATTTTCAAAATGTGTGCAATTGTACAGTTGAGCGTGATGTCTATTGCATAACTCACATACGTCAGTATTTGTTGATCGCTGATTATCTCTAGTGATAAATGCTTTCGTATTAAAACTTGAATGAGAGGGCGTTTGTGGTGGTGCGTAATGTTTCGAATTTGTAGATTTCGGGTTACTATGGAAATGTGACGAATTCTCTGATCGTTCTAAACTCTTTACTTGATTTTAGGCAAATAAAATGAAATCATTATACGAGGGGAGTACTACAATTCAAACTGACATTTCAAATGCTTGAACCGTACTTGGATCTATCCTTCTAATTGCGCAATGAAAAATAATAAAATCAGTTAAATCGGCTATATCTAACTGTTTTAACGCGGCAATAGGAGCGAAATATTTGACTATAAATGAGTTTAAACGTACCGGTGGTATTTAAACACGATTTTACTTCAAAATGTATACCTAACGCACGCTTATCAGATCTGTATGCAAAGACAGAGTGATATGGCGTTCTATCGATATGGATTGAACAGGGTAAAACCAGGTGAAACGACACGATGATTTGTTGTTGTTTTTGATATTTTGTAAGCTTTGAACTGTGGAGCAACACCAACAGCCGTGAGGTTGGCAGAGCCGAATACCGCTAAGGCCCGCGTAATCCGATACAACGTCAGTTTGGACAAGTTATTAAACGTCGTGCATCGGAAGATTATTTACATTTTATATTGACATTTCATGTCGCCCGTCCACCAGCTCCTCGCCAAGTGTTCGCTGTTGTGAATTCCCTCTGAACAAAATAATCGGATGTTACTTGTGTGCAACTGCTAAATAAATAACTTCAATTGTAATCCATCTTTCTCATTTAACCTCAAATCACCACACGCGCACCCGTTCTATAGTACACTTACATTTTTTAATTTGTTTAATTTTTTATGTAAAAAAATAGAAGTAATAAGGATGGTCAACCTTGTACAATGTCTGCTTTCAAAACAGGCGAGATCAAATTATTAGTCGAGTTATTAACGCCAGATTGCATTGATCCAGTTTGCAACTTCCGGATTGAGATTGAACTTCCGAGCCCGGAAGTAATCATAATTACTTCCGGTACAATGCAGCAACTGGCTTAATGAGCACTGCACTGATAGAGAAATTCCGGGATTAGTTCATTTAAATTCTGTCAATTACATAAAACTGGGATATAAAAGAAAAAATATTTGGGTAGTGAATTAGTTGTGTCGTTTATCAATGAGAAATTTACCGCTGGAATGACATGTTTTATCGGGAGCGAGAATACCCTAAGCCTCGATTATGATGGGAAGATAAAGAGGTCATAGACTTCACACTCTAGGTAATAAGTACCAAGACGTTGGTGACTCATTGCATGTTAACCTTTCCCTCACTAAGCAAAAATTACACATGATCTGAACGGGGGACCAAACGACCCCGCGCCTACTTGTATATGGCATCAGGAGAATAAAACGTTGGAAGTGTTTATGACCGTGCAATAATTAATTGATGTTTTCGCGTGCACATATTTTATATTATTTATTTTTTCAGCATTTTCTTGTGGAAAAACATTTTGAATTTATTTAAAATAAAACAGTTAGTAAATTTACCACAGTTTAATATATTATAACACAACTAGTTTCGAGTAATCAGTATTACCCATCTTCAGGTGTAAATATAAACTAAAATATTTTTTTAAAAAATGAACGTGTTTTTACACATATTTTACTCATTCGTATATTTTATTATTTTTTGTTAGTTTGCCGAATGCTAATGTACATAAAGTTAAACTGACCAAATCGGTGATAGGGGATTCGAATTCCCCCCCTTCAGTCCGGCTAGATACAGGACGGCTCTTCTCCTGTATTTCACGAAAAGGAGAAGCTAGCACCTAATATATCAAGATAACAATTTATTTTATCATTTAGTATTCTTCAAAATGATTTAAATTTCTTTATTAATGTTTTCTTTTCTTGATTTTATTTAAAAGTACAAAATATTTATCTTTTTCATCTTTTTTATATCAGTATGTTTTTATGTGTATATTTATACTAGTTACCTAAGTAGTAGTTTTAAATAAGAATACACGTATTTTTTGAATTAATTTTTTTATCTAGTGTTATTGAAAATTATAATATTAGAAATCAAACACTGATTTGAGTCTACTGATCATTTTATTTAATTTTTACAAATATAAAAACAATTTTTTTTTTAAAACACATTCGTTTTAAAATGCCCTAACAAGGCGTAACAATTGTCACGAAATTTTTGTTTTTATATCTGTAAAAATAAAATAAAGTGTTCAGTAGACTCAAATCAGTGTTTGATTTTTTATATTATATGTTTAAATATGGAGTTCTACAAAATAAACAATAATAATAATTGAAAATTGTTTTGATTTTTTTATTAATATGTGTTGCTTTCTTAGTTTTTTTTACAGGTTCAAAATATTTCTATGACCAAATATTTTATTTAAAAAATAACTGGTAATATAATTTTTAAACTGTGTATCTGTTTGATCAGTTCAATGCCTTTCAGGCATTGAGCACTGATGACAGCGGGTAGCGAGTTTAGTGGACTGTATGGAAATTGTTACTCACTTTTAAAGTTCTTCCGATTTTTTCTTATATGGAGCACTTCACTATTTCTATAGCATGGATACCGGTATCGTGTAGATGATGATGAACTGTATAATTTAGCCTGTTTATACAGCACTAAACTTCACTTTGTAAGAATATGCTGACGCAGGATATGATAAAGATTTATCAGAGAGGCAACTTTTTTCACACGTGACTTGCTCACAGGACGGTAGAAGTACAAGAATTTAAAATAGGAAGGATTTGGAAAGGAACCGGATATCTACAGCTTATATGAGTTGCCAGTATAGAAAATGTAAATGCAGTACCTACGTAACAGTATTTTTTTTTTACTCCTTTATTTGTAAATAACTGTTCAGTAATAATTTGTTTCAAATTCTATATTTTACTTTTTATTCCACATACACGTATGTATTTTATTGTATATGGCACTATGTGCCGTTTATTTCAATAAAATAAAATAAAATAACTACATCCTATATAATATGAAAAAACTTAGGTATTATCATTCATAAGCATTTAGAGTGGCACGATCAGGTTAACGAAGTTAGTCGTAAACTTTATAGCAGTTTGCACTCACTTAAAAGATTACAGAATTTCTTGCCAATTAATGTTAAGCAAACATTAGTCCAGAGCTTACTTCTTCCACTCCTTGACTACGCGGATGTATGTTATCCAGATGCTAACTCTGAATTGCTTGATAAGTTAGAACGATTGCAGAATATTTGTATTTGTTATATCTTTAATCTTCGCAAATTTGACCACATAACCGAGTATCGCACGCAACTACACTGGCTCAGTATCAGGCATAGAAGAAACATTCACATTCTATCACTTCTTCACAATATTTTAAATAATCCCGCTTCGCCTGTTTATCTGAGAGAGCTCATCCAACCTCTTTCACAACACGGACTATCTCTTCGTTCTAGTAACGAGAGAACCCTTTTAATACCCTGTCATTGCTCCAATTTTTTTGCCTCCTCTTTCACAGTAGTAGCCGCTCGATTGTGGAATAATCTACCCACTAATGTTAGAGACGCCCCTTCATTATCTACATTTAAGTCAAGATTGAAATGTCACTATCTAAATATTTAAATTGTTCCTTTATCTTTCTTCTTTCCTTCCCATCCCCTCTCCTCTCTTCATAGTATAGTATTATTTATTTTTGTTAATCTTTGCTTTTAATTTTTGAATAAAATTGTAAGATTCAATATGTCCATGTATTTATAATTTTCTCAAACTGCACGGTTTGGGTAGGTAGGAAGAAATTGCCTTAAGGCAATATGCCCGCCCTTATATGTATATTTATTGTATATGTATATAAAGTGTCAAATAAATAAAAATAAATATGATTGCGGAGCTCGGTTCGAAGACTTTTCCACACCAATGTATATTCATTTTATCATAAGTCATAATAATGGCGCTTGTCGAAATATGCGAAATGAAGTGATCTGCTGTATATTTGCCTTCGCTCTTATTTGTTCTGAGCTTCCGAGGCAGTGACAGAGCAAATACTGAAAGGGGTTGTCTATGTAGAAATACTAAATAAAGGACGAAACGATATTTAATATAGACTAGGAAGGACTCAGCAAACACATCGAGAGTCCTTTGGAAGGAATGTTTACTCCCGATTCCTTATTAAGAATTCTACATAGTCCTATATTACACAGGTTAACATACGACACGTTAAAATTGGGGTGGATTGATTTTAACTGTATCAAGTATCAACAATATTTTGAGTTTATCCAAATTTTTGTAGACAAGGACTGGATTCAACTCCCTGGGTAGCTGTTTATATAAACATATTACAACAGAGATAAAGAGAAGGTAATATATAAGTCTAGGCATCTACAGGGCTTATGACCTGTCATTGGCTGGTTTAAGTGGCCACTTTACACACTGTGTAACATTCACCATTCTGCCCATATTTGAACATCTATTTTCCTTCAATTCTTTCATTTGTTGATGTTTGTGAAGTTAAAGAGCTGAAACCTTTATTTATGCGGGTGAGATTCATCTATAATATAAATAATAAGAAATAATTCAATTAGATGAATCTCACCCGCATAAATAAAGGTTTCGGCTCTTTAACTTCACAAACATCCACAGATTAAATAATTTAAGGAATATGGATGTTCGAATATGGGCATAATGGTGAATGTTACACAGTGTGTAAGTGGCCACTTAAACCAGCCAATGACAGGTCATAAGCCATGTAAATGCCTAGACTTCCATATTCCCTTATTTAAGGTATTCTCCATCTCTGTTGTAATTTGTTAATCTTAATGACTCGTAGATGCCTAGACTTCTATATTATTCATAGAAGGCTTATGACCTGTCAATGGCAAAGTGGCCACTTAAACCAGCCGTTGACAGGTCATAAGCCCTGTAGATGCCTATACTTCTATATTACCTTCTCTAAAATGTTCTTTATCTCTGTTGTAAGATGTTAATGTTAACAGCTCCCCAGCGAGTTGAATCCAGTCCTTGTCAACAAAAATTTTGACAAACTCAAAATATTTTTTTTTTTTTTTATTTTTTATTTATTTCTTAAGTTAGCTTATATTAAAACTAATATAAACTATTATGTACATTTACATCATCTATATATATTTACATTTCCTTACAGTAACTTATACATTTATTTTTAAATTCTTTCAGACACTTTTCATTCTTCATACATTCAGGCATCTCATCATACATTTTTAAACCCTTATACATCAAACAATTTTGCGACTCAGCTCTTTTCAATAATGGTAGTCTTATTTTATCCTTTTGTCTAGTAGCATATTCATGACAATTTTTGTTTAAGACAACTTTATCCTTAAAATATTTTGATAATTTATCGTAAAAAAAAATTATGTATAAATATCAACATATTCAATTTAAGTCTCCTTCTTACAGATAACCATTTTAGTTCATCTCTCATTTTTTTTACATTGCTATATTTATTTTTCTTAAGAACTATTCTCATCGCTTTATTTTGTAAAATTTCTAGTTTATTTAAATTTCCTTCGTTTGCTAAAAATAATATTGTTGAGCAGTAATCCATATGTGGAAGAATGATTGTTTTGTAAATTAGTTCTGCAGTATCTTAATTTAATTTATTTCTCAATCTACTAAGGAAAAATATTTTTTTGATATTTTTTTATTAACGTGTTCAAAATTTGCATTTAATGTCAATTTTGAATCAAGTATTATCCCCAAATATTGTTGATTGGTATATTTATCTTTTTGTACATATATCTGTGCATCGGCGGACTTAACTCTTAAAAGACTGTGATAAATAATCCCTTTGCGCGCGGTGATGTAACTTCGTGTTACCACTAGTAAAAGACGGAATAATTTAAAGTTCAAAAATTGAAAAAAAAAAAAACATGGAGACATACTGTTTAATAATCCCTTTTCCATTATTTGTGCAAATAAACATATAATTTAGCCCTGTTATAGTAAAATAAATTAACAATCATAAATACGCCGCTCAGATTACGCGCGTGCGTTTCCCATCACTGTTATCAACCGGCTGAAATCTGAATCTATTTTACACTTTACTTACTTTTGTTTTTGTCTCTTTCACACTAACACCTGCCATAGAACAGCGTTTCTGTCTTCCTTGTGATGAGTTCTATCTTCGTGCTCTTTCTTATACATATGTGTTGCTGAATTAGCGGACACTCCTTTTCGCGTAGCGAGGATAAATATTTTTTTGTATTAACATCCAGCATAGTTGTACAAAATTCACTTTCCAAATCCGGTGTGAAAATGTCCATTTGAAGATTACAAAAAATACGAATTCATCATTTTAAAAAATAAGAGAGATATATCAAGTCTTGTGTCCTATGTCGACTAGTGTGACATCACAGCCACACAAGAGTCAATGGCGATTTCTTCGAACCAACCAAATTTACTGAAGATATGCCAGACCGAGAAATTAAAGATTTTCTCCATTTTGAGATCATTAAATTATTTTATTTTTTTAAGTTTCGCGGTCTGGCCCTAGAAGGCCGTGTATAAATAGTGTATGAAATTATGTTTAACATTTCTTATAATATGTTTTCTTACTATTTGTGATTGAATCTAGATCCCAGTAGAATGCTCGTACGCGGTTTACCTGTAATTTGAATGATTTCATATTTAAGTTTATTTCAACAGAGAGGGAAAACAATTTTGAAAAGGGAATATAGAAGTCTAGGCATTTACAGGGCTTATGACCTGTCATTGGCTGGTTTAAGTGGCTTAAGTACTGGTTTAAGTACCCTTGTGAGCTGGGCATAGTGAACATAAAATTGTATATTGATAAAGAGTGTAAATAAATAAATATAAAATTGGATTTGTCTAAGGCAAGAGACTATTAAGCGTGTTGTCCAGGTGTTTATTGAAATATAAAGCTAAAGTGTTCATGTAATGATACTTTTATTTTTGCTATTATTCAATTATGTTCGTGCTTCCACTTTCCATTATTTATTTATTTATTTATTTATTTATTTATTAACGGACATGGTCCATGTATACAATTTATAAGGTTTAAATATTACAATAAAAGAATAGTTTAAAACATTTAAAAAAAAAAAGAAAGAAGCATTGACAAACATAAGGGACATCGAGACAAGATCTGGACTATTTATTTATTGCTCGTTTAAATCGTTGTAAACTTAAACCAAAAAAGTCCAGATCCTGTCTTGAGTTAACAATATGACAAAGGCGCGTCATTGGAGAATTTAGGCCATAGTTTGTTCTATGCTGATCGATGAACAGTACTTCATTGTTTCTCAATCTACGAGTCGGAATATTGAATTTTACTTGTCCCAGTAATGATGGAACATCGATTATACCATTTAGTATGCCGAACATATATATGGAGTCAATATTAGTTCTACGTTTTTGTAGACTAGAAATATTTAACATTGACTCTATTTCAGCATAAGAATAATTATCTCTCTCTAGTCCAAGCATCCATGCTATTTTATTATGTTGTATCCCAACTCAACACAGGGCCCTTGGCCCTATAGAGTTAGGGATACGTTATTATATTTTTTCCTAATATTCATAATATTATATACATTTGTATGAATAAATAATAAAATAATAAAAATAATTAACAAATATTATGTATTGTCACAAAAATGTTTTTTTTTATGTACCGTCCCAAATGAGTTTTTTGTACAACTCCTGGGAGTATAATATCTTATTCATGTATCATATGGTTTTATTAATAATAAACAAAATATACAAAAAATGGACAAAATACTGAATGCTACTCAGTGGAAAGCCATCACTTAAACGAGCCATGAGAAGTCATAAGTCATGTCAATGCTTTGGACATCCATTATATACACCCTTTTCAAAAAGTTTTGATCCTTTAAAGCAAAATTATTATATAAATGAAAATCCATGATATGTACGGTTGGGTTCCACGTTTATGAACGCGGGAAAAATCCGATAGTGTTGCCATTTTCACTGTTTTGTATAAGATACTCCTTACGATTTTGCAATGCAATATATTGTATTATTTTTTTATAGTAAATGCCGATTTTCGCCAATGAATTGTATTTATTTACGAGGAAAACAAAAAACAAACCGACACGAGCGTTGACTTACAGTCGTTAAAATATACCTTGATTAAAATGACAGCTGCCTAACTAATGTTAATAGTGCCGGAAAATTACTGATCACTGATCAAATCGATTTTATCAGTTTTTTTATGCAAACATAAAACTCTGTTTCCGAAAATTGATATAAAAACGCAAAAACAAGCCTATTATAGTGTATTTAAGACAACCAATTATTTTATTTGAACATTTTTTCATGAACAACATCAAATGAATTATTTTTTTATTCGATCAATTTACATTGATCAATTTGTCCATCTCTAACGTTTTTGCAAAATGATGTAACCTTGTGAAAACGTCGTTAATAATTAGGTTTATTTTATTACAATATTTAAGTTTGTCCAAATGTTCGTAGACAAAAGACTGGATTTCACCCCCTCGGGAGTCATTAAGATTAACAAATTACAACAGAGATGGAGAATACCTTAAATAAGGAAATATGGAAGTCTAGGAATTTACAGGGCTTATGGCCTGTCATTGGCTGGTTTAAGTGGCCACTTTACACACTGTGTAACATTCACCATTCTGCCCATGTTTGAACATCCACATTTCCTCAACTCTTCCATCTGTTGACTTTTGTGAAGTAAAAGAGCTGAAACCTTTATCACGTGGGTGAAATTCATTCGGCCGAACCAAATCATCTACTAGGCAACGACTGAAAACAATTTTCCAATTTTTATACTTCTTCTTTTACCAGGAAGTAATTCAACAATGTTTGATTATGTCCAAATGCTCGCAGACTTGCTGGATTTCCTCCCTAGGGAGTTGTTCATATTTTAATTTATTTCAACAGAGAGGGAAAACATTTTTGAGAAGGGAATATGGAAGTCTAGGCATTTACAGGGCTCATAAGTGGCCACTTTACACACTGTGTTACATTCACCATTCTGCCCACGTTTTAACATCCATATTTCCTCAACTCTTCCGTCTGTTGACTTTTGTGAAGTAAAAGAGCTGAAACCTTTATCACGTGGTAACGTGTGTAAAGTGGCCACTTAAACCAGCCAATGACTGGTCATAAGCCCTGTAAATGCCTTGACTTCCATATTCCCTATTCAAAAATGTTTTCCCTCTCTGTTGAAATAAATTCAAATATGTTCATTATTGTTCAACGTGATCGCTCAAATGCTTAGCATGTTAAGCACGTCAATAATCAGTGGTGTTTGCGCAGCTGGGTTTGGAGAGCGAAAACCATTCATGGAGATCCATCACAATATATTTTTACAGGTCGCAGTGACGTCAAGAGCTTGTATAGAACTGACACCCATCTCTAAGAATAATACAATATTATAAAATATATACTATTAATATTTATAAAAAAAAAAAAAAATGTATTTTACTAGAAACCAAAATGTCGATTACGCACATTAAGGTGGCATGAACAGCACTAGTGGCAAGGGCCCATCGGGTATAAGACGCGGGAGCGGTGAGTTTCCTCCGCGCAGCACCTCTTACCACAAACGTCATGAACGTGGACCCCGACAGTATGACGTAGGTTGTTTGAACGCAAATTTAGACCATATATCGCCAAGTCAGTGCAAAAGTTACAAATCTCCCATTTTCGTAAAAGTGAACTTTTTGAATGAGTTATTTGATGTCACTTGTTGAGTAAAAAAAGCATTTTTTGATATTATTCCTGAGCCCCGATTGCAATGGGAAGTGAAAATATATCGGAGACTCGTCACAATAGATTCCCACAGGTCGCAGTGACGTCAGGAGCTTGAATAGCACAGACCCCTCCCTTTAAAAATAAGAATAACTTATAAATATTTAAAGCATCAACTTTGTGCTCAAAATTTTTACTAAATATTATTAAATCAATGTATATTTATTTATATATACGCCCAATGGGCATTTTTAAGGACATATTTATACATAGAAAATTATTGTAAAAAACATAGAAAGACTCAATCGTAAATAGTAGACTTAGTGGGAGTGGAAGCGGGAGAGAGGTGTTTATAATTGATTTTGATTCAGTGATAGTTTGAAAGAAAACAACTTGTCATTAAAGAAATCAAGACTGGTATGTTTGTTGGTAGACCTAAATATATAACCACTTACCGACTTTTCTATGTCTACCGGTTTCGAGACGTACCCGTCTCTTCATCAGGACACCAACTAAACCAACATGCTCCATCCCCTCTACCTTTTTATTGTGCATTTTAGTGCATGTGCTTATAAAATGCATGTCGTGTTGGTTTTATATTTTTGTGCTACAACTATGGTGAAGGTGTCTAGTGGGTTTTGCATGATGGTTTAATTGGTGTCCTGCCGAAGAGACGGGTACATCTCGAAACTGGTAGACAGAAAAGTCGGTAAGTGGTTAAATACAAATATTTAGTAACATTTAGTTACAAGAATATACTTTAAATGTTTATGCAAATATAATTATTTTCCATATATAAAGTTTATATTTGAAGCAGTAACTTTTTGGTTATTCATTGTAAGCAAATAAATAAAACAGCTTTGTTTTTAACCACTAAATTTTTTTTTTCACCGACCGGTTTCAAAGCAAACAAGCCTCTTTGTCAAGGTTTACGTAACTAATAAATTAATTCCTATTTTATTTTTATCATTCATCTATTAATTCCTATTTTTTTTTTGAAACTAACTAATTATTTAGTATATTTTATATTGTAAAAGGCACTTGTGCCGTATAGTAAAATAAATAAATAAAAAAGTATTATTTTTAAAACTTCCCGAATTCAAGAGCCTGACTCTTTTTGGCAAGTTCAACCCGAATTGTTCTATTTTGTATTTCTTTACGTATCGTTTTTAATGCTAAATAAAGGTTTTCGATTAATAAAAATAGTAAAAAAATAAAAGAAAAAAAGTGTTCTTTTTGTAACGTAGATAGGCAACTTTTGCGCGGAGCTGACGTTATTATTCACGTGTGTCAGATATCTGTGCTTCCGTTTTGTGCCGTCCTTTGGAGATTTTCCCCAAAGAACCCTTTATACACGGATCACATTAGTCTAATACCTACTTATTCAGAAAGACGCACAAAAGATTTCCTTTTGCCCAAAAATAGGTTATTGTAAAACCCCTGTACGTGGTTTATGGGACGTTCAAAGATTGACTGAACTGTATATTATAATATTCGAGTTACTCTAGCGTATGGGAGCGAACATAGAATTAAGAATAGTCCAGAAGGAGCGCAGAATCATATTTGAAAACATCGAACTGTGTCCAAAACTCCCCCCACTTTGTCCCACTTTCGCCGCGCGCATTCGCGAAGTCGCCGCGTAATGTTGCCAGATGCGAAAAAATGTAATCATAACACAAATGTAAGGTAAAAAAAGCAATCTGTTAATTTCTCTAAAATTTTATTGTGCACGCGGAAACATTGATTGACACAACAGAGTAGATAAGTAAAGTTTAAAGGGTCATTTAATAAGAGTAATTGAATTGATGAATTTTAAACTTAAAATATTTAAAAAAATATTTTACACAAAACGGATATTTTTATATCATGTGAAATAATATTTGATGTTTTATAGATAATGTCGGTCAAATGTCCACCACGGCGTTTTTTAATCCGAGATCCAATTTTCATTAGTTCTCTCATTAAATGAGCAAAGTAGGGTAAAAAAATACCACCTTGGCACACTAACGGAATGCTTATTTTGTTTTCTTTGACAATCTGAAAGATGGAAAAATAATTCAATTTTTAAGTAATGCATTTTTTACTTACACATGTATTTGCTAATTACGCATGAAATGTGATCTCATCCTGTTTTTTAAAGATCCCAGCAGTATTTCTTCACTTCAAAATGACACAATAAGGCATAGTTGAATTCAAATCGGGAGCTGCGTACTGAGCGACATCTACAAAGAAACTAATGGGTCAAAACGTAAAACTACTCTTTTATGAGTAGTTTATTCGCCTTCTGTTTGATGTGTGTATGCGGTTTCTGGACTATTCCAGTTGGTTAAATGCTGTCGAAATGCGATCCCTTGGGCGAATGTGTGATAAAACGGTGTACAATAGGTGCACAAATGTCGAGATCCGTGAACTACTCGCATGTAAGGCCGAGTGCATTATCGACAGAATCAAGAAAGAGGTGCCGCGATGATTTGGACATGTAGAGCGAATGGACGGCGGAAGAAAGGCTAAAAGAATCTACGATGCGAAAGTTGATGGATGCAGAAAACGAGGAAGACCGAGAAAGAAATGGCACGATCGAGTCCATCAAATACTTGAGGATGGACATGTCATAAGTAGGAATAATCGGCGTGCGTGCATGAGAAGATGTATGAATATAGAGGAATCGAGGCCTGTATCCAAAGACAGAGTGATATGGCTTTCTATCCTCTCTGCCTACCCTTACGGTTTTGTTTTGTTGTTGTTTGTTTTAACCAAATCATTGTAGGGTGTTTATCAAGATTAATGGCTTTTTCATCAGAGAAAAAAAATCCAGAAGTCTTAAGAGGAAACGAGGTCAGATTTTTTATCGTACAAACGTATTCTTATATTTCCTCCCCGAATTATGGCACTAGATAAGTGATTCTTTTGCACACTATAGATATTTACCATCGGCGTGTCCATATTGTTTTGTTTTTTGATAAATTGTTTTGTATGGTAGTTAGGACCATCCAAAAACCCATAAAAGTAACTAGTTTTAACTGCCGTCTTCGGAGGTACAGTATACAAATATGATATATCTATAAATCTATATATATATATATAAATGAATCGCCGTGTTGTGTCTCGCAAAAACTCGAAAATGGCTTGACAGATTTACGTGCGGTCTTTCGCCAAATCTTCTAATTTACGTACTCAAACAATAACATCATCAATAAGTAGAAAAAAAAAGTTAGAAGCAAATATGTGTTTTCATCGATTTTCCAGGGTTACATTCGACTGAAATGCATATTCCAAAAAAATTGGAGAATGTTATTTTTTTGTAAATTAAAAAAGTTTGTATTTTAACGTTTACAAACATCAATTATTTTCAATGGATACTGAATTCATTAATTTCCTAGCGATTTATTAATTTCTACACGTTAACATATTTTCAATGGATTTTTAGTAACGTTTAAAAAAAAATAACCGACATTAGAGACATATTTGAAAAACGGATTTCTACACAGAATCCACCACTGCCGGTAAGAAGCGTAGAGTTTGACATTTGCAAAAAGAATTCTTTATTTGAAAAATTATTATTTCATGTTTTGGAATTCAATCACAAACAAGGACTTAGGTACCTACATATCAATGAAAAGTATTTTTCCTTTTATCCGGAAAGTTTTTGCACGATTTCACTATACAGTAATTTTTCTTTTATTCTTTGTTTTTATTTATTTACTGACGGACTTATACAGTCCATTCCAACAATGGTAAACACATTTTCTTTTGCTTAATACAGGTGCAAATGAAATAAAATACAACGAAATAAAATTAAAGCTAGGACAAAAAAAATCTACCTCGAGACAAGATCTGGTCTATCTTAGTTTTTTCTTTTCTTTTGGTTTCGAATTAAATGTCAATGTCACGTCAAAACCTGGACGGTGGTTCGAGAATGACCAAATACGCGTCGGTCATGAGTTGAATGTCATAATTTTAGAACGCTCAGGGGAAAAGTGGTTTGACTTTTCTTCATTAACACGTAATATATCGTAAAATCTGGCTGGCGGTTAAAGAATTAGCGTTGAGTATGAGTTGAGTGTCATAATTTTAGAGGCTCAGATATTTCGTGGTCAGACTGTTTGTCGTTAGCACGTATTCCCGTATTTTCTCCCTGGATTATGGCACTAGAGTAGTGATTTTTGCATGACTTTGATTGGAGCACAACAAGGCCTCTTAGCTAACCACATGAGGAGATGCAACGAAAAACTTACCCTTATTACGAATATATAAATAGCTTAAAAAAAAGCAAAAAAAAATAACGTGTGTTCTTATTTAGGAAAAAATGTTTGCTGAACCAGCTTATAACAGGCAATCTAACGTTTGGGCAGGACAACGTCTGTCGGGTCCGCTTGTGGTAAATAATTTTGAAAAACAGAAAACGTACCGGCACAGAAAACTTAATTCAGGTACCTATTTTTTCTAACTAGGCATCTAAAAGGTTTATGACCTGTCATTGGCTGGATAATGTGGCCACTATACACACTGCGTAACATTCATCATTCTGCCCATATTTGAACATATATATTCCTTCAATTCTTTCATCTGTTGACGTTTGTGAAGTTAAAGAGCTGAAATCTTTATTTATGCGGGTGAGATTAATTTCATTGAATTATTTTACGTACATGTTTTCCATCTGTTTTACTATCTTTTTAAGCGTACGTATCGAGACGTTAAAAGAGACGTCTTTGTAATCGGTCATTTGATAAAACGTCTAAGCTTGGGTTTCCTAGGAAAACGGTGCCGATATCTTAACGGCCGTACGAACGGTGATGCGGTGAACGGCCGCCGAAACGGTGACTAGAGAGTGGTTTCCTAGGAAAACGTTGTCATATCTGGCGGCCACGGCAGCTTATCTGTCAAAAATATGCCCTAGAATGCGATCTGTCATATTTGTCGTTATTTATGAATAGTTTGTCACAGTTTTATTTAATTTTAAACATTTTCGAAGGCATGCGACCTTCTCGTGCACGAAAATTGTATTAAAAAAAGAGTCAACTCTTTTTAAGATTTTTAAGACAGTGAATTCAAGGAGAAATACTGTTTTTCGAAGGAAAATATGAGGCGCATAATTACTCTAGTAAAACTCGATTTGGAAGGACACAAACGAGATGAGGAAATACCAGTAGAACTCCAGGGCCTATTTGCTATTCGGTACTGGGGTGAGGTATGTAATGAATAATAATTTTGGCAATATGTAAGTATCGTTTCTGTCAATTCATTTGACAATTTTAAATACGTAAATGTTTAATGCCTATAGATATTAACTTTTGATAAATCTTCCAGATTCAAGACGACTCTGCTGATATACACGAATTTAGTCACCAAACTATTTCAACATCAACATCAATTGGCATGAAAAACACCGGACTATATTATAATGAAGCCAGTGTCCAGAACAAATGTAGTTATATCCGGCTTATTTTGTATGAGAGGATTTCTTAAAGTTATAGGTGTAATAGATTTTTTTTTTTTTAAATTTATTAATAACAAATTTAAATACAATATTAAATACAATTTTTTACATTTTTCAATTACATATATTTACATTAACGTTTCCCATTACGTAAAAGAAATAAACAATTCTTGTGTACATAATGGGGAGTGACGTCTTATAATAGATTATTTTAGAATAACATAAATAAATTACAAAAAAGATATTAACGATGTTTTCAATCAGTGTTACATAAAGAAGAATTATAGATGTAATTTTTTACTTCTTTCTTAAATATATTGTATTCCTGACTGTACTTTTTATTATCTTTGTTCATTTCATTAAAGAAAAATATTCCTCTGTAAGTATAATGATGTTGTGCAGTAGTTGTTTTTAATTAATTTAATCCATCATAATAGATCTTCACAGGTTGCAGTGACGTCAGGAGTTTGTATACAAGGCCTACTTCACAATATCTTTGATATCCGATAATAATGCTATTAACAAAAAAGGCATTTGAATTGTTTCAAACAGATAAAATATTACTCCCTAGTTTACCTCACCCTTTAGATAAAAGTAGAACTTTATTTTTCAAATTTGATCCTGTACTTACATTTAATTAAGTGTGTTTGCAATAATTGGATCAATTCAAAATAATCCTCATTTAAATGATTTCAGTATAATATTAGATGCTCAATTTCAACATTCGAAATTCATTAATGATCTTGAAAAAAAAACCTTGATCAAATTTGGGCACATGATATCATACAAAGTCCTATATCCAAGCAACATTCTAAAACAAAATGTATCCCTAGAGTTAAAAGTTTTTAATGAGAAAACAATTGGTGGGTTTAAAGTGCGTAGCGCCTAAAAATCCAGAACTGTTTGTAGAACCCGAGAGTACTCTAGATTTTAAAAGTATATTTTGTAGATGGTGGAAGATTGTAAATGGGTAAAGTGTATTTGAATTTCAGAGATTCAACAATCTTCACAAGGAACCCATTAGAGAAGATAGTGTAGATCATAAAAATTTTCTAAGAAACATGTCCCTTTGGTTAAAAACTTGGAGACTCTCAATACCTGAGAGTTAGTCTCTAGGTGTACAAAAATTTAAATCCCCCATTACTACATTGGATGCGTTTTCAATGTTGATCCTATATATATTTTCCATGCATAAAGTAGAATATTTACTCTTGAGTAAATTTCAAAACGATAACTTAGAAGCGAGGTTCGGCTGTTATCGTCAAACGAGTGGAGCTTATTATTGTATTATTTATTTGCAAGTCTTAGAGAGTGAGAGAAAGCTTTGATTTAAATGTGCTGTAATATTGCTGGAGTGGAGTGAGGTTTTGGTAGGTATGTGAATATGAGAGTTAGTGTATATGAGTGTGAGGGTGGGTTTGTGGAAAGGGTGAGTGTGTGTTTGATACAAGTGGATAGAAACATCTTAAATTTATAATGTAAAAACAAATATATGATTTATAGTTTATATAATATATGTTTAGTCTCTCTGATTTGATGTTATATGTTAAACTTTTAAATAGTATTCCTTGAGTATGTTGGATTTATAAATAAATATTTGCAATTTGTAAAATATCATAATTACTTATAATCACATCTATATAATAACTAATTTTAGTTTATTTAATCCTGTAATTATTGTTATTAATATCATACTAAATGGGATATGATAAGGTTTGCTGACGATATTGCTATGGTTGCTGAAAGTGAAGAAGAACTGCAAGAGCCCTTACAACTATGGAAAGCATTCTTCAAAATAACTACAGTATGAAGATAAATAAAGACAAAACAAAGCTACTGACTGTAGGCCGAATGCAACACCAGATAAGAGTAGTGATGTCGGGAATACCATTAAAGAACACCAAGGAGTTTCTCTACCTCGGGAGCAAAATAACTTTGGGACGGTTGGTCTAAGAGCGAGGTCGACAGCCGTATACATCAAGCTAGACTTGCATTTAATAAAAGGTCCAAAATAAAAGAATCAAATAATATAGACCTAAAACTAAGAATACTCCTAATCAAGACCTATTTATGGAGTATCTTGATGTATGGCTGCGAGACATGGTGCCTATCCGAAAGAGATAAACGGAGACTAGAGGCTTTTGAGATGTGGTCCTATAGAAGACTACTAGGAATTTCCTGGAGAGACCACATTACAAATGAGGAGGTTCTCCAAAGAATCGAAGGTGGAAGGCACCTGCTCAGGACCTTGTCCGAAAGGTGAGCGAGATGGATCGGTCATGTAATACGTCAAGAAGGCCTGCATGTGCAATGGAGGGGATGACCGAGGGAACAAATTCTAGGGGATGCCCACGCCGAGAGTACCTGGAGGATCTATTAGAGGACGTGCGCTGCTCATCATATGTTGACTTTAAATGAGCCGCACAAGACAGGGAGGAATGGAGGAGAAGAATGAAAGGAATTGCTGCCAGCCAATCCCAGGATTGAGACCAGAGAAGAAGAAGATCATACTCAAATAATTTTAAAAAATACATTACATAATAATTTATAAAATAAAAGGTGTATGTTTTTGATTAAATAAAAATAATATATGCAATAACTACATTTTTATTTGTAACTGATCTTGGTGCGTTCTATTCCTTCACAGGGCCAATTTCAAGTGTTTTGGTGAACAAATCATGATATCATGTAAACAGAAATAAGAGAAAGAAATATTTTTTTCTTTTATTTAGGAAACATTGTTTTATAGTATGCAAAACTTTATGTAAATTATGTTTTTAATACCTCTTATGAATATACACATTATTGTTATTCCATTTTGTATTATAATTTTATATGTATTCTTCTCCTTTTTGTAAATCATGAGAAATGGAGTTTATACTCACATAATATATTCTCTATTGCATAATATTTATGTAAATTTAAGATCATAATGAAAAATTCTCAAACGATAACGATACTAAAACGATTTCTTGTTTAGCATTAGGTCTTATACCCATATATATGTAACTCATATAATATTTGTACTTTTATACAAATATGAACCAAACTTTTCTTTTTTAAATATCTCTTTGTAAAACAAAAGAACCAGAATTCACTTTACTTGATGTTTTCTTTAATATTCATTTATGAACTTGTAAATATTATAGTAACAATTTATACTGGAACATCAGAACTTAATATTGCTTACTTTATATAAACTCTAAAGATTTCTTCTGAAAAATTACAATCATCATACACTTACTTCTTACAGACACCATAATATATACTTATAACTTTCATATGTAATAATATACAAAACTAATTATTCTTTTCTCACTTAAAATTCTTATATATTTTTTATTTTTTTGTCACATTTAATGTTTATATCTTTTTAATTTGTGAAAACTTAATTGGTCTTTTTATGTTAAAAAATTGTTGTTTTTAATACTTATTTTTTATTTTTTTTAAAAAAGAAATATTTGCGTTCTTATGATTTACCCAAATATTTAATAAAATAAAATAAATAAATAAACTACAAACTGTAAGTTCGAAACCAAAATGTCTTCAGCGTTTAACTAATAATTTATGTACCTCACAACACAGTATTGTATAACTTTTAATTCTTTAGGAATATCATCTGCTCCCTATCGTACAAGTATATGTCCAACCTCTTTGAATCATAATTAAATTCATTTTATTAGTCTGTCAAAATATAATATAGTATTTTACATAGTAACAACAAATATAAAGAATACATTTGTCATTACAAAGCAGACATTGTTATCAATTCATTATTACTCTATTATAGCTATGTAAGTACTCACCTAGAATTTGCATCCATAATTTGGAATCCACAATACATTACTTATATTGACAGGCTGGAGAAAGTACAACATATTTTTTAAAACATTTGAATTTCTGATGCTTTCTTACATTTCGTGAGATTACTTAGCATTAGGTCTTATACGCATTTATTATATGTAACTCATATAATATTTGTACTTTTATACAAATATGAACCAAACTTTTCTTCTTTAAATATCTCTTTGTAAAACAAAAGAACCAGAATTCACTTTACTTTACGTTTTCTTTAATATACATATATAAACTTGTAATAATTGTAGTAACAATTTATACTGGAACATCAGAACTTAATATTGCTTACTATATATAAACTGTACAGATTTCTTCTGAAAAATTACAATTATTATACACTTACTTCTTACAGACACCATAATATATACTTATAACTTTCATATGTAATAATATACATAACTACAAACTGTAAGTTCGAAACCAAAATGTCTTCAGCGTTTAACTAATAATTTATGTACCCCACAACACAGTATTGTATAACTTTTAACTCTTTAGGAATATCATCTGCTCCCTATCATACAAGTATATGTCCAACCTCTTTGAATCATAATTAAATTCATTTTATTAGTCTGTCAAAATATAATATAGTATTTTACATAGTAACAACAAACATAAAGAATACATTTGTCATTACAAAGCAGACATTGTAATCAATTCATTATTACTCTATTATAGCTATGTAAGTACTCACCTAGAATTTGCATCCATAATTTGGAATCCACAATACATTACTTATATTGACAGGCTGGAGAAAGTACAAAATATTTTTTTAATATATTTGAATTTCTGATGCTCTTTTACATTTCACTTGAAAGACTTTTATTCTTTCTTTTTCCACTGCTGGTTTTATATTTTTAAACTTATTTGAATTACTTTTAGAATAGCATTTAAAAATAATATATTGCTTTTTTTACCACAATATGTTATTATTTTTTTAAGATGTTTTTTTAAATTAACTTAAATTTATTGTCTTTTTTTCTTTAAATATCTCTTTTTACAAAGAGATATTTAAAGAAGAAAAGTTTGGTTCATATTTGTATAAAGAACTAATATTTTATGAGTTATATGTATATATATGAGTATAAGACCTAATGCTAAACACGAAATCATTTTAGTATAGCATACTTGAGGATTTTTCATTATAATCCTAAATTTACATAAATATTATGTAATAGAAAATATATTATGTGAGTATAAACTACATTTCTCATGATCTAAAAAACGGAGAAGAATACATATAAAATTATAATACAAAATGGAATTACAATAATGTGTACATTCATAAGAGGTATTTAAAACATAATTTGCATCCAGGTAAAAATAGTTTGCTCATATTTATTAGTACATTTTTGTTTTTATGATCAGTATTATTCTGGGAAGTGTTCATTTCAGGGGAGTGTCTGCCTTCCTGGAGGTGGATCTGGTGAGTCCGAAGTAAGTACTGCTGTGGGTATGGTGTCATTGGATTTTTCCATCACAATAGTGAAGGTAGATTTCAGAAAGTCTTGTCTCCCATCTGTTCTACATTGTATGGCGTTCTGGAATGGTCTTCTGTGGCAGTCAGTAAATATAAATACGTGGCTCGTGTTGAGAAGTTCTTTGTGGATAAAGGTTTTCTTTGGACTGTGGTGGATGCCTGGTGTATGTCTGATGTCTGCGAGTCTGAGTCGTAGGTCGTTGACGAATGTCCCCTTGTCCTTGCATGTTGAGGCAGTGAAGAAATCGCTCGGGAGCCTAGTAATTTCTGCTGGCAAACATTTGAGTTCGACTCGCACAGCAAATCTAGTAGTACTATCGGGAGAGTATCTACCCTCTCACTACTCGTATCTTGATCTGCACTTGGGTGAAAATAATTTTGTAGTATGTACTTATTCTGAAAATAAAATTCACAATGAATATACAGGAAAGTTATTGCAACCTACCTTATGTATCTAAATAAGAACTTATTACTGGTGTTTATGGAGTTGCTATAAAACTAGTTTGAACTTGTCTCAAATATAAATGGGAGCTTATTTACATACCATATTATTTAATTGAATTCGGTGATAAGAATCCTGGAACAAATGTATTAATAAGTCCCAAGTATGTCTACATTTAATCGTTTTTCTGTGCCATAAGTTTACTCATTAAAAACAATGTTTTGAGTATGTCCAAATGTTTGCAGACAGGCTGGATTTCCTCCCTAGGGAGTTATCTAGTTCTAAATTTGTTGCAACAGAGAGGGAAAACATTTTCGAGAAGGGAATATGGAAGTCTAGGCACTTACAGGGCTTATGCTCTGTCATAGGCTGGTTTAAGTAGGCATTTTACACATTGTAACATTCTCCATTCTGCCTATGTTTTAACATCACATTTCCTCAACTCTTCCATCTGTTTTCTTTTGTGAAGTAAAAGAGCTGAAACTTTTATCATTTGGGTGAGATTTATTCGCCTGAACCAATTCACCTACGACGCAAATTCAGTATTCCCTTCTCAAAAATGTTTTCCCTCTCAGTTGTAACAAAAATTGTTCATATTGGTGACTACTCTTTGGTGTTTGTAGCTTTCTAGAATAAATAAATGTAATAATTAATGCAGAAAAAATATTATAGTAATGTTTATACAAGAATTACATTGGTATACTTATTTGTATCCATCGACAAATTTGTTGTATTCATTTCATGTTCAAAGGGCATATTTTATTTAAAATTCATCAAACTTACTCTGTTAAGATTATGTTCCAGGCATTTTTCTTGGCTCTTTAATATTCATGGAGAACTCCTTATTTTAAATCACACCCATGTGACTTTTAATCTGAAATGTTTTGTGTTATTTCATAAAATGTCAACTTCAAAATAGGTTAGGATTTGGTAAGGTAACCTAATAAAAAGTTTGATAATGTCCTTACAAGACAAAATGCGTCACATTTTACACCCTTGTAAATAAAAAAAATAAAAGGATAATTGAATCCAATAAAAGCATTTTACTTTGGATACCTTACGAAATTTTATTATAGAATTCAACCAATTATCTGCAGACACAATAAATAGGTTAGGATTCCTTGGAATCTATTACCTATAAACAATGTTATAATAAATGTTTTGAATTAGAAAAATAACATTATGATAGATGCTTAGCTTTTTTCTTGTAGCTTATAAACATTTGCTCTGTTATTTTTATATGATTCTATTGTTATTTACATTTTAGTACATACCTGATATTTCAAGCGTTGTCCCGATATTTCTTCACGAACTTTGTTTCAACTCGACTTTTTAATAGTCTTTGCCCTTCCATTACATAAATCGTCATGATTTTTACAAAATTAATCAATATTTCGTCATTTTCAACATTCCGCACCACGTTTGCACTCATTTTGACAGCTAAACGGTAACCGCTTCGCGACAAAAACCGTTCGAAAACAGTTCGCACCGCTGTGACGGCCGTCCTGCAAATGGCGGCACCGTTGCTTCGACGTTACGTTCACGGTCAACGCTCTCTAGGAAACCGGCGCCATTGATTTACATAGTCAACGTTTTAATGACGTCATCCGCCGTCCCGTGACGGCCGCTTTGTGACGGTACCGCTGTCTTAGGAAACCATAGCTTAATTGTCAAAAGCCATAAAAACCGTGTTCAAGCGAGCATTTTTTGTTGGAATTGGGATTTATTGGAGTTAATAATCGCTTTAAAGTGGCCATTTTTTATCACAGAAGCCTTTTTAAAATATAAATGAGAAATATTTTAAATTTTAATGAAGTCGGGAAAGCTGACTAAATGTTCGGGGTCATTCATTGGATGGATTCGATTAATGATGTCGAGATGAAGCACGAATATCTACATTATTTTAATTTTCGTTGACAAAGATTTGATTGAACCCCTAAAAGTTTTATTAAGTTAAACATATTGTTACGGACGTCGTATAGACTCAGCAGCCCTTCCTGGGACCTCTTAAATAATGCATAGTGTAGAAACCTCGGTATATGTAACACGAAATGCCACCTCCCCAATAAAGACTTTATTTTGTCAGCTACACATATTATTGCAACAGAGATGGATAACATTTGAGACTATGGAATATAGATGTCTAGCCATTTATAGGACTCCCCCCAGAATGCCGGCCAGATATTTGCAATCGATTAAATTAATTGATTCGACTCATTCATTTAGTACAATTTCAAATTTATTAATTTAGGTATATAACCTGTCAAGTCCTGATGATAAGGAAGAAGTTCCCTCTAAACCAATCGACGTGCAACTTAAAAGTAAAAGTGGTTTTTACAAATTTATAAACAAATTAAATGTCATACCACAAAGTGAAAAATGTTTTTGATATAAAGAAATTATTATTAGTCATTCATGTAAATAATAATGCTCTATTGTATCGCACGAACACACCATAAAACCAACCCTCTGTGACGTAAGCACACGCTTCATAATCCGCCTAACCGATTTATATAAGGGAGCATATAAAAGGGATAATTTAAAAAGCATTAGTTCGCCACTAACGAGCTATCGCACTGAAGTCCCGAAAAGCCAAGTAGATAAATCTCAAATTATATTTAATTTTTAATATTTTCTTTATATATATAATTCCTCTGTACGTGTGATGTCACCGAACTCCTAAACGGCTTAACCGATCTACGTGCGGTTTTCAGAGAAATATAGATCTTTGCCCTGTCGTGTTCGTAGATATATCCAATTTAATGTGTAAAAAAGAAGTTAGGAGCACAAATGTTTTATTCATCGATCTACCAGGGTTACATTCGAGGAGAATGCATTACAAAAAAATGGAAAGATGTTGATTTTTTGTGTATAAAAAAGTTTGTTTTTGAATGTTTATAAACAACATTTGCTTTTTATGGATTCCAATCAGGTTCTTTTCTTAAATTCCCTTTAACTTCTTCCCATTTATTTCTTTTTACTGGATGTTTGATAATACTAAAATAATATCGAATTCAATACATTTAAAAATTGTATTTATACATAAGTACACCACTCTGTTGGTGAGAAGACCGGAGTTTGACGTTTGCAAAAAGAATGCCATATTTGAAAAAATATTTATTTTATGTTTTGGAATTCAACCATAAACAAGTACCCAGGTACCTACTTAAATTCGTTTTGGAATTCAATCGCAAACAAGTACTTAGGTATGAGGTACCTACTTATCTATGAAAAGTCTTTTTCCAAGGTAATAAATAGCAGGCAAGCCAACGCTCGGGCAGGAAAATGCCTGTCGGGTCCGCAAGTATTGAAATAAAGATTTAGTTATTAGTGTGATACATATATTCTTCTTCTTTTTCCACATGCGATTCTAAGTGGATCATGTGGATATTACCAGACGCCTCCAGTAGCTTAATCACAAATAATTATAGACGCGCTTAAAAACATGCTAAGCATTTAAGCGATCACAATGAACAACAATGAACATCTGCAAGCATTTGGACATACTCAAACATTGTTGAATAATGAACATGCTTAAGTTATCGCAGTCATAAGTCAACGCGTGTGTAATCTCTTAGTCAACGCTCGTGTCGGTTTGTTATCCTCGTAAATAAATACAGTTCATTGGCGAAAAATCGGTGTTTACTATAAAAAATAATACAGTATATTTCATTTGCAAAAAAGACAGGAGTATCTAATACAAAAAAGTGAAAATTAAATTACAATTACCATGGCGACTGCTTTTCTTGACATTAGGCTTGCCAAACGCTGGCTAAATGCAATAAATAGCATGATAAATAAGAAATAAATAAATAAATAAAATAGCAATTTTAGAATATTTTCCATATTTACACCGGTGAAATTCAAAAATGCGATTGCGCAGCAGGATTATACGACCCGAAACGTAAATAATTTGACATTTATTATTAGTCTTAAAGTCTGTCGTAGCAAATAAGTGTCTATCGCAAGAGGCTAAATTAGCAGTTCATAATGGAGTTCTGGTACCAACCCTAATGTATGGAAGCGAAGCATGGAGTTGGAAAAAAAGGGACGAAAGTAGACTGAATGCTGTTGAAATGCGATCCCTGAGGTGAATGTGCGGAAAAACAATGTATGATAGGTGCCCTAATGTCGAAATTAGAGCAGAATGCAAGGCTGAGTTAAGCATTATCGACAAAATTAAGAAAGGTCTTTTGCGATGGTTCGGTCATGTGGAGCGAATGAATGATGAAAGAACGGCTAAAAAGATTTATGATGCGAATGTGTCTGGTTGTAGAAGCCGAGGAAGGCCGAGAAAGACATGGCATGATCAAGTACAACAAATTCTTGAAAGTGGTCATGTGAAAAGTCGGAATAATCGACGTGCGTGCATGAGAAGATGTATGAATGTGAAGGAAGCAAAGGAAGTGTGCCAGGACAGAGTGGTGTGGCGTTCTATCCTCTCTGCCTACCCCTCCGGGGAAATGGCGTGATGGTTAGTTAGTTAGTTAGTTAGTTAGTTAGTTAGAGTAAACGAAACGAACTGTTCTTTAATGTCTCTCAATGTTTTGTCACGTCGTCGTACGCAAGAGCGTCCAAAACAATGTATTTCCGTTATATCATGGATGGAGTAAAGCTTGAACGAGCGTCGACGTCCAGGGATCTCGGGGTGCTGTTTGACGCTAAGTTATTATTCAATCTACATAAAATATAATTATTAAATAAAATAAATAAAATACAAAGTTTGTGAGTCTGGAAAGAAAAATAAATATATGAATAAAATATAAGAGAACACTATATGGCTGATTCCGAAATTGTGTTCACCGCACTAAAACAGTCAAGAGCAAATAAGGTCCCACTAATAAGAGAAGTCGCCTAGGAGTAGGCAAGTTCCTGTTTCAGTGCACGATTCATGCTCACGTGCACTGAAATATACTTTGGCAAACAAATGTTTATCGCAGGAGGCAAAACTAGCAGTTCACAATGGAGTTCTAGTGCCTACTCCAATGTATGGGAGCGAAGTATGGAATTGGAAAAATAATGATGAAAGTAGGTTTAATGCTGTCGAAATGCGATCCCTCAGGCGAATGTGTGGTAAAACTTTGTATGATAGATGCACAAATGTCGAGATCCGTAAACTATGTAAGGCTGAGACTTGCATTATCGACAGAATCAAGAAAGGGGTGCTGCGTTGGTTTGGACACGTAGAGCGAATGGACAGCGAAATAACGTCTAAAAGGATCTGCGATGCGAATGTTGCTGGAGGCAGCGAACGAGGAAGATCGAGAAAGACATGGCACGATCAAGTCCATCAAATACTTGGAGATGGACATGTCAAGAGTAGGAATATTTGGAGTGCGTGCATGAGAAGATGTATGAATGTGGAGGAAGCGAGGTCTGTATGCAAAGACAGAGTGATATGGCATTTTATCCTCTTGGCCTACCTCTACGGGGAAACGGCGTGATGGTTTGTTGTTGTTGTGTTGTGGAATGAAATCGGCAAATTAATCATATTCACGGCTTATTGCACGAAACATTTTGAGAATTATCGATGCCTGTGTGACGCATTGTGCGCTGTTTCCAACATCAAATGCCATCCCGTCTCTTGCCTTTTCAATCTTCATCTTTGAGGGAGTGAAACGATCAGAAAATAAATTAAAAGCATATTTAAAACAAATTATAAAAATTCCCACACCACAAAAATAGTTTAAAAACAAACAAACCCACACCAACTAATTACAACAGGGATGGAGAACACTCCAGAGAAGGGATTATTTATTTATTTATTTACATTCATAAGTTAACTGTATATTATTTGAGACATAAGTCCCAACTCCATGGGACTAAAAGTCCTGTGTTGAGATGGGTCGAGCAATTAGTTGACACGGACACATGAGTATATCACCACAAATATAGGATCAGAAACACAAAAAATAATTTAAAAAAATATGTATATGGCATATCAATATTTTATTTTTCAAGAATTAACGGTACAAGCACCTTTTACATTACATACATACATAAGTATTTACAGTGGAGTATATACAGTAACAACTTTTTCAATGCTTACTTAGAAAGAACATAATTAAAATATTGATTCCACACTAAAATGTTTTGCAAGTAATTGTTTATAAGCTGGAAATTTCAATAAAAATATGTCACCTAAATCCGAATGTTTATTACCCAGCGCATGTAGACGATTCAGTACTGAATTGCTAGAATATATTGAGATACGATTGTTGCAGTGATAAAGTTGAACTAGCCTAGTCACTCTAACTGGTACTTTAAAACCAATGAGGGCCAAAATTTCAGGGCTGTCCAATACTGAATTAACGATTTTAAATAGAACTAATAAATCATTAATAGTTCTCCTGTCCATTAATTTAATATATTTAATAAATAATCATAGCTACGAAATTCTTTACGTATTCCTAATTTAAAATTAACATATCTCAAAAACTTATTCTGAACTCTTTCTATGGTAATTTGGTGAGAGGCATAATAAGGGCTCCATATTGTAGAATTATACTCCAAGATGCTTCTCACCAAGGAGGTGTATAAAATTTTTAAAGTGTTTATATTTTTAAAGTCCTTAGTGATGCGCAAAATAAACCCAAGCGTCTTCAATGATCTACTACTAATATCATTAATGTGACTGATAAAAGACAACACCCAAATCCCGCATCTCAGTAACTGAATCCAATGCAGTGTTACCGATTGAGTAGTCAAATAAAATAGGATTTGGTAAATATGGTAAACAGTAAACTCAAACATTCGGAAAATCATCAAGGAGTTTCTTATTTAATCTATTTAAAAATAAAGAACCATTTATCGAGCCTAAAATATAAGAATTTCCTGGGAACGGAAGCCGTTTATAATCTTGCAATTGTAGCAAAGTTGCAAAGGATGTGATAAAGTGTACAAAATGGGTGCTTGGAAGAATGACTAGACAGGTGCCACCGTTTGGTAGCAACAATTCACGGACAGTGTATACTTGTAATGCCGTATTAAATAGACATCATGAACTCGGCAATAGTTATTCCCACGTATCTGATATATTTAGTGTAGGGTATTGTTCCTATAGAACAAACCTTTTGAACTTTTTTAAAGATGGTGAAAGGTAATTATATTTATTTATTCATGCATTTTTTTTATTTTTTATTTATTTACAATTTTAAAAAACCCGTTAGGGTAACATTAGAAATTTAATATTGTCTAGTCATTTTATGTCTCGTCTAGTCTAGTTAGTTCAGTCATCATGTGCTTTTTCAGATTGATTTTAAATTTGTCTCCAGTAAAAGTTTTCAAGTAGTAAGGTAAGTCGTTGTGGTGTTTAAGTCCATAATGTAGTATTTTTGACTGTCCTGTGTTTGTCTTTGCTTTTTCAATATGATAGTGTTGTTGTTGTCTGGTGTTATATTTGTGTATGTCAGCATTTTTGACTAATATTATGTCGTCGTTTTGTATGTTTCCCAGTGTTATTTTGTGCACAATTTTTAAGGTCTCAATTTTAGTCAAGTAGTTTATGTCAAACTGGTGTGTTTTTTTGTACAGTTCAGTCGTAGAGGTCAGGTAGGGTAGGTTGTATGTTAGTTTAAGAAATTAATTTTGTTGTCTTTGTATTCTTGTTACCAATTCCCCAGAAGCCGATCATGTAACTCAATTTACTTTTGACATAGGCTTCGTACATCATAATTTTTTCCTTTCTTGGTATAAAATCTTTTTATTTTGTAGAAGAGGCTATGTAGTGATGCCATTACTTTAGTGAGTCCGTCTATGTGTTTTGTCCATTTCAATTGTCTGTCCATTGTGAGTCCTGGGTAAGTCACATGTTCTTGTTCTTTAAGAGTTTCGTTGTTTATTTTTATGTTCATAATATATATAGTTTTTTGTTCACTTTGCCCAGCTGTATGAAACAGTACTTATGATTTTCTTGTTGTATTACTTTAGAATGTTTTATTATTTAAACTTTCTACTGAATATGCTGTATAATTTTTAGGTTTATTACTGAAATATAAATCTTGTATAATTTTTGGGTTTAATTTTTTTTTTAAATCTTGTGTATAAGGAAATTCATGTTTAAAAAAAAAAAAATATTATGCCAAATATGTTATTATTATAAATGTTTGTAAAAGGCAGATTTGCCGTTTATGTAAATAAAATAAAATAAACACAAAAGAGCGTGTAAACTTGGGCATCCTGACAAATCTGCAATAGCGGAACACTTTATAGACATCGGACATTTTTTCGCATTGAACCGAAAATTTGCAAAACCCCAGTAATAACAGTGCACGAATAATAAAAGAGGCAATTGAAGTACACAGACACCCAAATAACATAAACAAAGACGACGGGCTTAAATTAAACTCAACATGGTTCCCGGCACTACATACTACAAAAAATAATAGGAATGGGCCTACTGCCGACTGCGACACCGTACAAATTACTAGTACTTAAACACACACTTTTTTCTACAAAACACTCAGTTTACCCCGAGAGTGGCTCCTGCAATGGTAGCCGAATCGTCAGAACAAATCCAACACGGTATCAAACAATAAAATAAACATATTGAAGGAGTTTCCTACTTAAATCCCTCCCACTAAGGGAAAATCCAGTCCTTAATCCTCTCTTGAAAATAGTTTTTGTCCTTGAGAGCTTAATACGCTCTTCTAAAATATTGATCACTCTCGGTGCGATAAATGAGAGATATCTCTGAGCAAAAGTCGGAATATGGAAGTCTAGGCATTCACAAGGCTTATGACCTGTCGTTGGCTGTTTTTTTTTTTGTTTTTCACATAGTAAACAAAGATTAATAATGAAAATAATGTGACCTCACTGCCGAGGACACTTTACAATATACATTTAAAAATATATATTTTTACATGTAAGAATATACTACTTGAGTGGCCACCTTACACACTGCGTAATATTTACCATTTTGCTTATGTTTGAACATTCATATTTCTTCCATCTGTTGATTTTAGTTAAGGTTAATAGCTGAAACCTTTATTGTTGTGAATAGATTCATCTGATTGAATTATTTCACATACTAGGTAACGCCCGAAAATATTTTAAAAAAAAATCTTCTTGGACCAGAAACACTGGTATTGGAGACGAAAAGAAAAGAAAAATGACGGTGTCATGAAAACGCGTCTAAAAAACTGTCCGAATAATGGAAAAAGACTTTTCATTGATATGTAGGTACCTAGGTTCTTGTTTATGATTGAACTCCAAAACTAACAATTAATAATTTTCAAATATTGAATTTAGTTAGGGATCTGGGTACTTGTTTATGGTTGAATTCCAAAACATAAAACAATTCATTTACAAATACAGAATTCTTTTTGCAAATGTCAAACTGCGCTACTTGCCAACAGTGGTGCGTTTTGTGTAAGAATTCGTTTTTCAAAAATGTATCAAATGTTTAAAATTATTTAAGCACTGTTTTTGGGCACAAATGATTACACATATAAATAACATTTAAGCCAATACTTAATATTTAAAGTAAATGCACAGCCAATTCTCTACCATAAAAAAACAAGTCATATCTATATTTTTTCGTTTGATGTGCTTATTAAGTATTTTTAATTATTATGCATTAGTGTTTTGGTAGTTAGTTAAAAATTATACACCTCCCCATTCCCCCTCCCAACCACCAACCCCCGCGAGCCGCTTGTTAAAAAATTGGCAGCCCCCCCTTGTTTAAAACAGGTTACCCAAGTGAAAAAGACTCGTATTTTTTTTCGTAGTGTTATAATAATAAAATAAACTGAATGAAGAAACCGCCTGACAATTTTGTTTTCACCAAGAAATCTCGGCAATATAAATGTTTTTGAGTACAATGGAATTTACCTATGTCAACCTAATATGATTTAACCACTAAAACAGAAGCTAATTGGATGTTTTGGGCAAGGGCCCTCGTTTCCTGGAACATGAGGGTAAAATGCGATATTAGTCTGACCCTTTTTAGGTTCAAAGAAGCTGAAACGATTAAAATTATGGCGAATAAAAGTGGCCTTTGTATCGTTGCGTAAAATTCCAGAGACTCGCAACAAAGAAGTAAAACCCCATGATTAGATTTGAACTGAAATAATACAATAATATAAGTATTTAATCAATTAGATTTTTTTATGACTATCGGTTTTGAAGAACGTCACGTAGCTTCAATATTAGCATTGAAGAACACATGAGATTTTTAAAAAATAATGTTTTTTTAGAGTTTGCCAATCATCTCATAATTTCAAATCACAATTTTACATTCAAATAAGAAAAAAAACACCTTAAATTAACCTTTCCCTTACTGTCCTAAATACACCCGCTCGTTACGGTGATGAGTAGTCACCACACATTAAAAAATAAGAATTTAAAAAAGGGAAAAATTGAATATTTACAGGGAATGGCTTTAATTAACCATAATTTTATTCAAAGATGATAATATTTTAAATCTAACTGCTGAAAATATGAAAAAACCATTGGGTATCGCTAATGACTCGGGCGAAGCGTGCACGCGCGCCCACTTCCCGAGAGCCACTAAGTACCTTTATAGTACTGGACTACGTGACTGACTGAGAGTATACTTTTGATGATATTTGTAATTTATCCCCGATTTCCAATAAAATGATTTTTTTGTGTTTAACAACAAATTATTTCAGTCGATACGTAAATATGTAATGGAGGAATACTGAAAACCTAAACACAATATTGATTATATTTATAAGATATTATAGTTATTAGACGCAATGTGTACTAGCTACACATCACCCGGGAGGAAGGGTTAAACAAAATGAAGGTGTTTCACATTGAAAATGCTTCAAAAAATAATATTCCTCTAGTAAATATTCAAATATCTTTTCAATATAGCCCACTTTTTGATTAAAAAAATAACCAATCTTGTAAACAAGTATTGATTAAGTTAAAAACATGACTTTTTAATCGTTTTGAGGTTGGCACTTTTTTTCTTAAGAGCTTATTAAAAATATGAGAGACAAATAAGTCAATTTTGAAGTCGAATTAAATTCTGATATAGCTGTCAGTTTCGGGAACGAGTGGCTAGATGCAGTGGCTAGACTAGCTAAATGCTGCCCTATTAACATACAAGAGCATCTAGCCGTAAAATGTTACCAACGTAAAAAATATATTGAGTTTTTCAATTTTTCCGTCTGTTTTACTATCTTCGGAGTGTACGTATTGAGACGTTAAAGGAGCCGGCTTTGTAGTCGCTCGGTAGATAAATACAGACGAAATAAAGCATATCGTCTTGGCAAATGTCAAAAGTCTTTTAAAATCATGTTTAAGTGAACATTTTTTGCTTGAATTGGGATTTATTGGAGTTTATGAGTTATTTGAAGTGGGAATTTTCTATCACAGAAGCCTGTTTAAAATATAAATGAGAACCATTTTAAATTTTAATGAAGTAAGGAACGCGGACTAATTTTTTCGGTCATTCATTGGTTCGTTTCGATCATATGATGTCGATATGGCAAGTAGGTAGAACATACCGAGGAAGATACAGATAATACAGAATAAGTATACCGTTTCGATATATGCAGGTGAAGATAGCGTTCATAATCGAGGCACAGGTGTTATTGGGCCGGAGAGAAAAAGTATTGCACCCACATTGGAATTGCAACAATTTCACTGGGGCTCAGTATGTAGGTGATATAAATTAAGCAAAGTCATTGTTGGATGCTCGATACCTTCGACCTCGGGACTGTTAACAAGGCCTGTCCTCTCGCGATACGCGTGCTCAAAGAAAACAGGGAACGTTTGATTTTAGGTAAACTAATATACGTCATGGTTTTAAGTTTCAATCCTGGAATTAATGAAAGGAGTAAGGACTTACGGTTTCCTCCCTTTGGCACTGGTCCAGAAAGACACCGTTATCGTTTGCACTGGTCACTTTGCACGTTTTCTTGTATGTTGGTGATTCGAAATCACTGTCACGCTCGCGGTACGGTTTTCGTTGTGTTCGCGGTACGGTTTTTTGTTGTGTTGTCACGCGTTGCTTTCTTGACTCGCCGTCAGGGAGGAGTAGGTACATTGGGATTCAAAACAAGGACCACCGGAATCAAAGGAAGGAATGGCTTGACACTTGAATAAAAGAAAATGAATCCGAAACAGTCATGAAATGTGATAGGCGAACACGCCAATACTACAAAGCGGACTTATCTCGTCCAGTGTTCTGGCTCTATTTCACACACATAACTTTGTTCTTCAAGGTAAACGCGAAGATTTCAGGACCGAGTATGCAAAGAGGAATGTTTTCAAGTCCAGTTGACACATTCTTGGCTTAGGGGCAGAGAAACTTCCGGCAGGCTTAGATAGAAATACATAGCATAGTTCAAAGTTTGAGTTCGACCCCCATACTACGGACTCTCCACTATGCTTCCAAAAGCAGGTATCTTAAGAGCTTATGAACTATTTTCAGAGTGCAACATCGCTCGTAGAAATCAACTTTAAAACAATGCCAATGTCGGAATTAAGTGTCGTACGATTGTCTTATTTGTTTTTTTTGTTTATGCAATTTGCTTATTTATTTATTATTTATTTATTTATTTTATTAGGTAAACAAACAGTATGTACACATATATTGCCAATTTCTTTGTATATTAGAGTAAGACACTCATGCACACACCAAAAAAATTGTTTACACTTAATACAATAATTTTAATTATGTTCAATATAATAAATGTAAAAGAAACGAAATGAAAAAATATTTATATAATAATAATGTTAAATGTCTGCTTCTCTCAAAATTTCTATAATTTTTGACACAAATTTACATACATTGTCACAAAAAATATCAGCCTGAATGTTGATAAATCGAAAGTGATGGTTTTTGAAAGGGATGAAAATATAACTAAATGTGACATCAGTGTGAACGGAGATATTTTGAATCAGGTAGAAGAATTTACACAAATTATTCTAGGTACACACCTGGAAAGTATGTTCACTAGGGGTGGAAAGACCGAGAAAGATATTGAAAGGAGAGTGAGTGCCGGGAACAGGATGAATGGTGCACTGAAATCTACTTTGGCAAACAAATGTTTATCGCAGGAGGCTAAACTAGCAGTTCACAATGGAGTTCTAGTGCCAACTCTAATGCATGGGAGCGAAGTATGGAATTGGAAAAATGATGATGAAAGTAGGTTGAACGCTGTTGAAATGCGATCCTTCAGGCGAATGTGTGGTAAAACGATGTATGATAGGTGCACAAATGTCGAGATCTGTGTAAGGCTGAGACATGCACTATCGACATAATCAAGAAAGGGGTGCCGCGTTGGTTTGCACACGTAGAGCGAATGGACAGCAAAAGAACGGCTGAAAGGATCTACCTTGCGAATGTTGATGGATGCAGAAAACGAGGAAGACCGATAAAGACACGGCACGACAAAGTTAAAAGCATTCCATCTGTTGTCACCTTGTAAGAGTTGCCTCCTTAAAGCATGTGGTTTCAAATCGGCATGTTGGGGTTATATTTTTGTGCACCAACTATGGTGAAGGCGTATAGTGGGTTTTGCATGTTAGTTTAATTGGTGTCTCTTTATATAAATATATCTTCTCTTTAAGACCGTCGAAATAAATCTGACCTTCTAGTCTTGTTTAAAATTCTCAACTCACTCTTTGATGCGCCTGAACTACTGAGCTCAATAAAATTAAATATCCCAACAAGAAACCTCAGACAAAACGTACTCTTTCATACCGATAACCATGGAACTAACTATGGTTTTCATAACCCTATGTCCAGAATTCTTAGGTCTGCCAACAAACCTACTTCCACTATCTATTAAAACAATTAGTGACGAGAAAATGTTTAAAAAGGCTATAAAAAATGGATAGTGGAGCTAGGTAGAAGTAAAATGGAATGTCTCATTCGACCAAACCAATATTGAATCAACCGCTCAACAAGTGTATAGCTTATGTTAGGTTTTCGTTATTTCCATTGTGCGTTTTGTAATATAAATAATATAGATGTACATATATACCTAGTTATTAAAACTGTGAATATTTTGTTCATTATCTCTGTTTATTAAGTTAATCTTCTTTGTTTATTCTCTAATGTAAAAACATTTCAAAAAAGTATATTGTTAAGTGCCCTCGGCACGGGTAACCCCAGTGAGGTCACATTATTTTTATTATTAATTATAGTTTGTAAGAGAAAAATATTTATTAAAAAAAAAAAACATACCAGTCTTGGTTTTCATTGATAACAAGTTGTCTTCTTTCAAACGATCACTGAATCAAATTCAATTATAAACACCTCTCTCCTGCTTTCCCTCCCACCAAGTCTACTATGTACCATTGTGTCTATACATATGTCCTTAAAAACGCCCATTGGGCGTATAAATAAATATATACAAATATTTAATAACATTTAGTAAAAACTTTAATTGGCATTTTTGTAAAGATGCTATTAATAACTTTTCCTTTACAGCGTCGATATTATGCTTATAAATCTTACATACATATTATGATATTATGAATTTCTACGATATACAAACTACAAACTAAACATTCCAATTCAAAATGTGAATTATTATTGCTTAACCTAACAACACTTTCTGAAAGAAGAACTATTAATGATCTCATTGTACTGTATAAAATTGTAAACTCTCTTTTTGACGCACCAAAAATACTTGAATTGATTAATTTTAGAGTACCTGCTGTCAACACTAGGGGTACTTTATTGTTTCATGGCTCCAGTACTTCTTCCAACCAACAAAACAATTCATTGATACCGAGACTGCATAGTGCATAAGTTAGGTAACACTTATGGAACGGCTGCAGACATTCTGTCCAATTCTTTACCATCTTATAAGTCCACAATATCAAGTTTATTTGTAGCTGCTCGTCAAACTATTATTGACAATTCAATTACATAAATTAAAAAAATACTTACTAGTTTATTTTTATCACCTTATACTTGTTTTTTATTTTTTACTATTATATCAAATTACATTGTAGTATTGGCAAATACGCATTTTATAGATACATATTTTTATTTCTTATTTTTTTGTGATAATATATGCTGCTTGTTTATTAATTTAACTTAAAAATGTCTTTCTTGCTTACCGTAACACTTTATTTATTGTTTGCTTTACAGAATTTATTTCATAAGCTTATATCTTTGCATTTTTTTTATATGCTTACTGTTTTTTCCTGCATATCTTTTTTATTATTGTTTGTTTTTTACTTTGTAAAACTTTTTATCATAACCTTTTTAACTAATTTCACATATTTTTTCTGTATATTCTGTGTTTATTATTTAGTATGTTAGCATGTATTTCATTTTTATTTTTTATGCCTTTTGGGCGTTAATGAACAAAATAAATAAATAAATATGTGCTCATTTTGTTTGTTGTATGCATTAGTACAAAAAAAATAAATTGAATATATTAATAAACAGATGAAATTTTTGGTTTATTGGTATCATATTGTTTATTTTTTTAATGAATTAAAAATATGAACTTGTTGTAACGTAGATATTATGTTTTTTGATAATAAAGTTTAAGATAAGTAATTAAAATAATTGTGTTTATTACACAAACTGGCTCAGTATTCCGAAATGTTTCGTGAAGCGTGTATCATATTTTTTATTTATGGTAAGTATTTTAATACCCCTCTGTGTCCGTGCGCATAAGGAATACAGTTTCGTGTGTGAATAAGAATCACAACTCTGGAAAAGTGTTTTTGACTCGACGGCTGTTTTTGGTTAAAAATTCTGAAAAAGGAAATCGAGTGAAGATAAGTCCGGCTCGCAGTTAAGCTAGTCGTTTTCATTCCCTTTCCGCACCTAATGGTGCATAGGGCATTCAATTGGTACACCAATCAAAGTGTTACCTGGTATTTTTTGTTAGACGAACGTAAAATGAGAAGTCTTACGCTTCAGGTGCCAAATCCAGGAACTATTTATTTATTTATTCCTTTCACAGTTTTAAAATGCTCGGAGGTTTTTACTTTCAGGTCATGACTAGCTAGAAAATTCCTGTGTTAAGTCAGGAGCTTATTTTTTTCATTTAATGATGCTTTGAAAATTCAAATAATAATCATATCAAAAAATGAAAAATACCTTTTATTTTTTAACTTACCGATAATAATAAAAATAGAAGCATATATATAAATAGGAAAATATACAACAGCGATGGAAAACATTTTAGAGAAAAAAATATGGAAGTCTAGGCATTTACAGGGCTTATGATCGGTCATTCGCTAGTTTAAGTGGCCACTTTTCACACAGTGTTACATTTACCATTTTGCCTATGTTTGAACATGATGCAATACCCATAGTTTATTTATTTACCATATTATATACATAAAATTATACATTTATACAACGTTGCTTTGACCCGGTCTAAACCAGTCAAATATATATATGTATGTAAGAAACGTGTATATTTGTGAGAGATTTTTGTATTCTGTAGTCAGTATTTTGTATTTAGATGCACACACCACAGAAGGGTAAGCATCATTAAAAAGCAAATGGAAGCGTATCGCAGCCAGAAAAAAAGACGGAATGTTAAAAATATCAATAGATGGAAAAAATAAATTATAATTTGAGCAAGTACGATAGAGGAAATAGTGTTGTGTAAAGTAAAAAAAAAAAGTTGGTGCTACAGACTGGCGGCAGATGGAATAAATATTTATTTCTTGTCACGAGAAAGGGCACATTAAAATTAATTTTGAAGAGAAGGTTTAAAGACTCCACTTAATATGTAACGCAAAAGTAAACACAATATCTTGAAGAGCAGAAATTTTTCTTTCAAATGACGCATAACCTTTACTTTTGTAGCTCATTTTGAAATTTGGTAAACACGGACGCAACTTTATAAAATGTAGGCACAGCAGGATATCTATGCAACGAAATGCCGTATTTTGCCCGCTTGTACGTATTTTAAAACAAATAAGAAAATGCCCAAGACAAATTAATCAAAATCTCGGAGTTAAAGAAGCGTCTGAGTAAGGTGATATTCAATTCAACCGCCTTGAACCTGTAGCAATTGCACAGAAATCTTTAATCCGAGTAATTAAAAAAAAAACATTTCGCTATCCAAGTGACTTGCTCTTTAAAGAATTCAGAGTACTGAATATTATTCAACAGTATATATTGAGAACGATAGTGGTTACACACATCAATAGAGACATTTACCCGAGCGTCAACCACAACCATAACACAAGATACTCTAAAAGGGATCTAATACTTGGATCAGCATGGAAAAATACAGATATACACACCTATGTGAAAGAGTCGTACAACAGCATATTCTAAACTTTGATGTCTTAATTACATTGTTTATGTCATTTTCCTGTTATTTCTGTATGATTTTTAATGGCATTGTCATATTTGTGTTTGTATACCAAAAAATTCACCAAAAACAATAAAAAAGGAATGGCCCACGCTCAGACGTTTAAGTCTTTGTGGGCATTTTTTCCAAATTTAAGGCTATGTTTATTTTTAGAATATGTAATTTTTCTCTTTTTCTCTTCTAATGTTTAATAAATATAATGTATAAAATATGTAATTTAATACAGCATAATATGTAACAGTATGGAAAAATAAACAAAAAAAAAAAAAAAAATACTAAGTGAAGGGGTCAACACTGTTCTGGCATCGAGACAACACTATAACGTAGGCAAAAAGGTCCATAACCTTTTGCCAGAATCGTGGAAAGACGGGAGTGTTGTCAAGTTGCGGAAGGTGTTGACCTCGCTCTTTCATGACATTGGTCGTAGGGAGTCAGAAAAGTTGATGCATGCCACGGATTGGAGATTATTACTGGATGTCGAAAATAAAATATTAAAAATAAAGAATAATTAAAAATATATATATTTATAGATGACAGCCATAAAGTTTCGCATAAATAAATTGTCTATGTTTTTATGAATGTATGTATGTGTATGCGCATGGGTGTATGTACGTGTGTGTGTATGTACATGTGTATATTTGTGTATATATGTGTATGTCTGTATGTATATGTATCAAAATGTGTAAACAAATAAGTTTATATTTTGTTTGTCTGTGCTCTCTATTAATTTGTTAACCATTATAATATATTACAATGTAATTGCCTAGCTTGGAACGGGGTATGTACCCTTGTTAGCTGGGCAAAGTGAACATGGAATTGTATTTTGATTAAGAGTGTAAATAAATAAAATAAAATTAAGAATCCGCAATAATCCAGATTCGTTGAAATCGGGGTTCTAAAGCAGTGCTTTATACACCACTGTGTACGAATGGGGAAATGATAATGAATCGGCGAAAAGTGAAGAGTAAAAAATAATAACATTAATTCAATAAATACTTATTATATAGTATAAGTAAAATACGGTTATCAAATTCTTATGACCCCGTTGACTTAGCTTATCTCATATTAAAAAAATAACGAAATAATGTTAATGGGTACTATAAATTTTTTAGAGGTTGTGATTTAATTATTTTTAATCATAGTGTAAATTCAACAATATTTTGAGTTTGTCTAAATTTTTGTAGACAAGGACTAGATTCAAACTCCGTAGGGAGCTGTTTATATTAGCATATTTATTCATTTATTATTATAACTAACGGCCGTAGCCAATTTGTACAAATGGAAGTTAAATACAAAGTTATACAATATAAAGAAAACATAGTTAATTGTTATGGTTAAACTCAGTAAAAGTAATGCATAGTAAAAAAAAAGATTTTTTTTATTTATTATATTGAAAACATATTATACATAATTATATACAATATTCAAATTAATTTTTATTTATTTTTTTAAATTTTTTTTTTATCAAAAACGTATTAAAATTATGTATACAAGCCAAAAAAGTATATAAAAAAAAAAACACAAATATACATTTAAATAGTATTAAAAATTACATATACAAGCAAAAACGGTAAAATATTAAAAGGTATATGTTCAAGATGCGCATTCTCTATAAACTAACATTATTTATTCAAACGTACTTCTGGAAAAATAATTCTTCAATTCGCACGTCCTGTTTCTATATTTTGAAATAGGTACTTTAAATTTTTGTGGCAATGTATTAAATTCCTTGAAACCTATGTATGTAAAGATCTAGTACCAAACTTCGTAGACTTCACAGATCCAATATAAATATTGTTTTTTGATCGAGTACTGTACCGATGGATGTCTCCAATGAAAGCTGGCTTTATGTTACTGTGCATTGAGTCGAGAGTAGTATTAATGATAGTGTCAGTTATCTCGAAATAGGAAAGCATGCTAAAAGGCATGATTTTTGTTTCAAAATAAATGTCCCTTACATGAGTATCATACGGTAGGTGAAACACATTTCTGATCGCTCTATTCTGAATAATCTGCACCTCAGAAATTTTGCTCTTAGTTGCAAAACCCCAAACACAGCATAGGTATGATAAATGCGAATGGACCATAGAAAAATAGATTGCTCGAAGCAGCGAAAGCGAATAAAAAATTTATAGTAAAAGAGTGAAGTATAGAAGAAAAATAGTAAAAAAGATATGCATTTTAGGTTTGTAAATCTTACATAGACACACAATGTTAGGCGCTAAAATTCAGCAAAAATAAATAGAAATTTATATGAGTGTAATATACAAACATACTGAATTTTCGGTTCATCGGTTATTGTTGCAAAGTCAGTAGTACTTACTTCCTATGTACAGCCGAATGAGCATGAACCCATCTAGCTAGCGAGTATGACTGCTTGTATATATAATGTTTCGGGGGTCTCAAACTAATTATTTTATTTATTCTATCTTAAAATTTAAGAAAATACTTATTAAAAATCAAATAAAAATGTTGCATATAAAATCTAAAAACAAATAGAAATAATATATATATACAAACACACATATTTAAATATATGTATAGATACATACATATACACATATATACTGTTAGAGGCATAATTGAGTATTTTATTATAATAGAAATCTTAAGTATTTCAACAGTCTTACTATGATATTGCACCATCATATATCAGTAGCGAGCGGTTAGTTTTTAAATTGGTAAGCTATGAAAATTCTGATAAAATGTCCATAGCGGTAGTACGGCATATAAAAAACAAGTCTATTGTATATTTAATAAATAATTCCTAACAAATGGCTCCAGCGGCTAATAGTTTCAGTAAAAATATTTTCTAATGTAGCACAAACATTTGATTTAAAAAATACAATTTAAAAAAACATAATTGCAAAAAAAATGGAACCCCTTTGGTTTCAAACGTCCGCCTACGTCATTAGAAATCAACGACCCATCCGCGCAGCTACTTCGCGTTTTGCGCTAGGCGTCGAAAAAGTAATTAATAAACTAAATAATTCATTAGCGCACCGGTGCATCTTCGGCTAAGTCAGACTATTATAACTTGTCTTGAAATAAAACACTATTTCTTAATAAATGATAATAATTTAAAAGTATTCCTTACCGAGTACGATAGTTCACCAAACAAAACATAAATTATGTTTTAAGAATCATTGTTTCATCGACTTTTATATCACATTATTATTCACAAAACGACATAAGTTATACATATTATAATTCTTTATATATATTTATTCTTAACACTATACACTAGTAACGTTTTTATCATAACTCTAACTAAATGTTAAAAGTTTAAATAGATACTGAAGAATAACCTACAATATTCAACTGTCATCGTATGCACAAAAACGAATTACAATTAAAAAACAATAAGCGAATCTCTGTTTTTTAAAACCCACTAAAGGATTTATACTATATTATGGATAAAAATATGAATTCGTTTCGATGAAAATATCAAAATATTTATTTATCTTAAAGCACATTTACTTTCAAACCACCGAAACATAAGTATGCTAAATTACTTACGACATACAAAATATATTCGTTATCTCTTTCTTACACGTAACGAGTGCGTATATTGTCACCTCCCTTAGACTGTCGTAAGTCAAATTGATGTATTTTAAAAAATACTAGCCCTTATGAAAAAGTATTGAAAGACTAAATTGCATTAATGAAAGCTGCAAGATTTTACTGTAATCGCAAGTGTAATTTTTCGAACGAGATTCTAAAGTTTTAGGTTAAAGCGTATTTGAATTAGTGATTTTAAAGTGAGCAGAGTAATCTCGTGTAATCCAGTAGTTATAATTTTGGCCAATAGAGGCGCAACTGGTCGCTGTATGGAATAAAGGAATATATAAATTTACTTACCCAAGAAAAGTAATATATTTTTTTGGTGATGTGTTTTTTCCTAATAATACTACAGTATTATAAAACATTACTTACGATGTCAAAAAAATATGGTAAGCTGCATGTAATCGATTATAAGGAGCATTCGCCACTGTCATATATTCACCCTGCTCTCGATGAATGCGTCTCCCACGTGACTTTCTTCGTGACCCCTCTTCGTCGCCACTTGCGTGCGCTGCAGGCACGATAACTAGTACCACGTGATCCAAGAGTTCACAGCGCTACAAAACGCCCTTAATAGTTCGCCATCCTGACTCTTTTACGTCCCCGCAGAAGTAAATGAGTGTTGTTCTGGTCCAACAGGTTCCCTCGTAAATTCCCTCGTGCTGGTTCCTTCAGCCTTAGTTTATAGGTCTTGAAACCTAATTTAAAAAAAACTTAAAAGCTCAGAAGGCAAACATTAGAAAATTGTGCCCGAAGACTGAAATTGTGCTCCGAAGGCAAATATTTGTAGCCCCGAAGGCAAATATCTTAATATTGTGCCCGAAGACTGAAATTGTGCCCCTACGACAAATATTTTATAATTTATCTGAAAGAGTGAAATTGTGCCCCTACTACTACTACTACTACTACTACCATCACGCCATTTCCCCGTAGGGGTAGGCAGAGAGAATGGACCGCCACACAAGTCTATCCTGGCATACACTCCTAGCCTCTTCCACATTCATACATCTTGTCATACATGCCCTTCGGTTCTGTCTGCTTTTGACATGACCAGACTTAAGATTTTGGTTTATCTGATCATGCCACGTCTTCCTTGGTCGTCCTCGTCTAACGTTGCCGTTCATTTTTGCCATATATACTTGTTTTACCATTCTCTCGTCGTCCATTCGTTCTACGTGACCAAACCATCTCAGAGACCCTTTCTTAATCTTATCAATTATACTTGTCTCAGATTTACACTCTCGCCTGATTTCATCATTCGAAACCCTGTCATACATTGATTTCCCACACATTCGTCTAAGAGATCGCATTTCAACCGCGTTCACTCGGCTTTCATCCTTCCTCTGCCAGTTCCATGTTTCACTTCCATACATAAGTGTTGGGACTAAAACTCCGTTGTGCACTGCCAGTTTAGCTTCGATTGACATATTTTTATTAGAAATTACTGTGCTTAGTGCTCCGTTCATTTTGTTGCCCGCATTCACTCTTCTTTCAACATCTTTTTCTACTCTTCCATCTCTTGAAAACATGCTTCCCAGGTACACAAATTCTTCTACTTGCTCGAGACATTCGTTGTTTACATTTATTATGCAGTCAGTAACCTCACTATCCCTTTCAAATACCATCACTTTTGACTTACTTTCGTTCATCGCCAATTCGCTCTCCAGGCATACATCATACATTCTAGAGACTATTTGCTGCAAATCAGCCTTGCTGCTTGCTAACAGAACTGCATCGTCAGCATACAACAAGCAGCTTACTGAAAAATTATCCATTTTTGCTCCAATACCCATACATTCTATCTCTTTCATACACAAATATTTTATAAATTCAGCCGCGAAGGCAAATATTTCTAGCCCCGGAGGCAAACACTTTGATATTGTGACCGAATACTGAAATTTTGCCCCTGAGGAAAATATTTTTTAATTTCATCCCGAAAGAGTAAAATTGTGCCCCGAAGGCAAATATATTTTTAAGGTTTGAGAGGTATTTTCTAGAATAACCATTCTAGAAAACCATGACCATCTTATTATTCTTCGGCTGACGAAGCCAAATCTCTCGAACACCATTGTTTTTATTTAGTCTCTGGCAATTACATTTTTATACTGCCTCCTTCCCTTGTTAGTTGAGGTTACCTCATATTTATCACTTTGCAAGAAGGCAGTGATTTTGTATGGCCCTGCATATCGAGGAACTAGCTTGCCACTAGTCAATCCAGGCCTTAAAATTGTTCTTTCGATTAGGAGTAACGTTCCCACTGCAAATGGCTTAGTAAATCGGCGACCTTTATATGCCGCGATTTCATACGCGACGAGTTATCTTTAATTTTTCTAGCTGCGCTCTCTCTAATTGCAGTAATGTAAAAGCAGTGCAAACTAGACCTTGTAAATCTCCCGCCAATCGCGGTCGCGAGTCAAATAAAAGCTCTAAAGGAGTCTTTCCAGTCCCTTGACTTAACAGATGAGTTAATACCCAACTGAACTTTAGGAAGTATTTGTCGCGCCCTTTTAGTTCTTCACCCATGTGAGCTGTTAGCGATGCTAGAATAGTGCGGTTTAGCCGATCTGCTTGGCCATTGGCCCTAAGAGAAGTCACCGCATTTTTTTTTTTTTTTTTATTTAAATTTTTTTGATAAATCCTTACGGGTTACATACATTTAACAAAATATTTTCACTTTTAAAATTCACATTCTACTGTTAATAATAATATTTTTAACATCTTTTGTAAAGGTTGTCTGAGTCTTTTGTTTAGTTTTGTCTGGTAGTTTATTGTATAATTTCAGTCCATGGTTTATAAGTCTCGATTGTCCTTTTCTCGTTTTAAAAGATTGTATATGATATTTTTCTGATATTCTCGTATTGTGTTCATGTTTACTACAGTTTTTTTCAAGTTTTAATTCTTCGTCTACAATTACATCAGTGGCTAATTTATGAATAAATTTTAAAGATTCTAGTTTAAAGAGTTCAGTTACATTTAATTGTTTAGTTTGTTCAAAAAGTTCTTTAGTTGCTGTTAGATAGGGAAGGTCATATTATACTAACTTTAATATTTTATTTTGCCGTCTTTGTAGTCTGTTTATGTCATTTTGATTTCCTGTTCCCCATAGTAGTTGCATATAACATGTTTTAGTTTTTACATAGGCTTCATGCATTAAATTTTTTTCCTTTATTGGAACAAAGTTTTTGATTTAAAAAAAAAAACTCGATAAAGTCGCCACTTTGCTAATTAAATTGTTGATATGAATTGTCCATGTCAATTGTCTGTCTATTGTTAGTCCTAAGTATTTAACATGTTCAATTTCAGTTAGTCGTTCATTATTTATGTAAGTGTATTTCACATGATTTATGTCCAATCCATCACAACACTTGCTAAACTCTCAACCAGTAAACGCAGTTCCTCTGTCGCTAATCACTCTCTCTGGATAACCAAAAACCTGCGTCAATCGATTGAATACTAAAATAGCACCCCTAGCGGTAGCGCTAGCTACCGCTTCGAGCCACACAAACTTTGTAAAACCATCAATTATGGCAAAAATTGAGAATTACCTGCACTCTTGCAAAATGCACCTAAATGATCAATATGCAGTGTGTGAAAAGGTGAAGTAACCATTTGAATCGAGTGTAACAACCCAGACTGTTCACCAGTTGGTAATAATGAACACACTTTACGTGAATGTGAATGTGAGGCTTGACATCATAAAAAAAACCGCATCCTAGAGGAACCACACGTTAAACCAGAGGATGTTAAAAGCTCGCCCTCTACCTAATAACCCGCTACTTTACCGATTTGGTCTTTGAGGAAAGGCTTAGCAAAATGAGAACTCTCGCCTTACCACATAAGCCAGGCTTTATAAAGACCTGAGCTTGGAGGGCGAGAACTATTCACAATACATCTTCACAGGTCGCAGTGACGTCAGGAGCTTGTATAACGTTGACCTCCACCAATAATAAAAATAATTAATTTCCGACCGTGCAATTTCATTCAGATTATTTTATGTTTTCAATGTTCAAAATATATGTTTAAGAACCAAAATTTATTTACAAGTAATTCAAATAGATTAAGGCAAAGAAGGATTCGTGTGTTAGAAATACCACATTGTAAAACGAGGCTCGCATGGAGATATGCATATTTTATAGGCCCAAAATTTTTTTTTTTTTTTACTGATTTTTCATTGATTCCAAACTTTCAAAATTTTCTTTCTTTTATAAAACATGCACTATCCTGGATTCAAACTAAAGATATGTACCCTTTTTTTCTACGATTTATTTTGTTGCCCTTTAATAATAAGGAATATTTTTGTGTTTTTTTTAAAAATTTTTTTTACTTCCTTTTTATAAAAAATTTAGTATAAAAAAATACCATATTATATTTTACAGAATATTTTATTTTTTCTTTCTTATGTTACGCAAAAATATTATAACTGATCTTTATTTATTATAGGAGTTTATTTTATTATATTCATTAACATTTTCTTGTATACCCACAAACAGGCCATGCCTTTGTGGGGTTTTTTGTTTACTATTTTTACTATTAATATGTATTTCATTGCTATGTAATTATGCTTTATTTTTTAAATTTGTTTTATCACTTATGTTTATTGTAAAAAAAAAAAACTTTTACAAGTTAACGTGTGGTTATTGATTCTGCTTATTATTTCAGGTTCTTTTTGTACTCTTCATCAACTCGGACACGTAAATTAAAAAAAAAAAAAATCAAATCATAATTTTATAGCAAATCTATAAAAATATTTTATAGGTCAACGGTTCTATTCTTTTATTCATGTTTTTTTAATTAATTTAAAAACACAAAAATTTAATCAAATTATTTATTTAATTTGCAGTTAATGTCACAAAATCTGCTCACGTGGAAACAAATTCAATCACATTTATAAGGTAAATTTCATATTTATATATCACAATTAAGCTGAAACATTCATTGATGCAGGGGAGATTTTTAAATGTCAATTGGCATAACAATACATTATAATATCTTTGATGGGCGGACATAAAAGTATAACAGACATGGCGGCCTCCGTGGTGTAGTGGTCAAGACGCTTGACTAACACACGAAAGGTTCCGAGTTCGATTCCCGGTGAGAACACAAAAATTAAAATGTGATTATTCGCCTGGGTGTTTTGTTATGTAATTCACTACTTTAATTGGGCCTCCTGGCCTGTTGTGGTGCAAAAATAAATAAATAAACAGCATTTTTGTTCATTTTGTGATTTCAATGTGAAAATGTTCCTTGTACATGCCTGCATCAACAGTACACTTTTGACTACTCTAAACATAAATAAACAACTTTGTGCTAATTAAACTTTGGTTTTAATAAAATAAGTATGCACATTTGTGTCATATTTTCAGTAATATTGATGTTTTTTGTTAATATTTCTTGATAAAACTCCATACTGAATGATTATGATAAAATTATCAATAAACTTATCAAAGAAACTTCTTGGTTTAGTTTATTTTTTTATTATTTTGATCAACGAGCGCTTTCGCCTAAGTAGGCATCTTCAAGACGAATGACGAAAATATATCGTCATTCATCAATAGATATGTAAACTTCCAAACTTTAAATGTTGTATTAATAATCATTTGATCTTATCTCCAAAATATGTTGAGAATAGTATTAAAACTGTAAACGTTGTAAACAATTCACCAGTCTTGAAGATGCCTACTTAGGCGAAACCGCTCGTTGGTCAAAATGATAAAAAAACAAACTTAACCAAGAAGTTTCATTGATAAGTTTATTTATAATTTTATTATAATCAATCATATTTTCAGTGGCAAAAATAGAACAAGATGGTCTCAGTAATATAGTAGACTCATTTCTATCATTTATTAAGTGGTACAAATAGTATTAGTTAACGATATTTTGAGTTTGTCCAAATTTTTGTAGACAAGGACTGGATTCAACTCCCTGGGGAGCTGTTTATATTAACATATTACAACAGAGATGAAGAACATTTGAAAAAAGGTAATATAGAAGTCTAGGCATCTACAGGGCTTATAACCTGTCAATGGCTGGTTTAAGTGGCCACTTTACACACTGTAAATAAAGGTTTCAGCTCTTTAACTTCACAAACATCAACAGGTGAAAGAATTGAAGGAATACAGATGTTCAAATATAGGCAGAATGGTGAATGTTACACAGTGTGTAAAGTGGCCACTTAAACCAGCCATTGACAGGTCATAAGCCCTGTAGATGCCTAGACTTCCATATTACCTTTTCTTAAATGTTCTCCATCTCTGTTGTAATATGTTAGTATTAGTTAGTTCTATTGGTAAAAGTAGACTCATTTCTGTCCCATATTTAATGGTTCAAGTTGTATATCTGGAGCCGTATGCTGGAAAGATGTGGCAATTTTGTCACCCACTCGACAATAGTCGATTGGGCATCTCGATTGCTTTGTCATAATGCTAGTCTTGAAAACCCTCCGACAATTTAACTACAAAGACGAACGAGAAAGTGGCAACACTAACAAATCCGTATTTATCTATGGTCTATGGCTCTCCTGCCACACGTAAACCTTTATTGTTTCTGGTCAGACTTTTTCCGTTGAATATTTTGTGTATGGAATATTATAAAGAAAATGTTGTTCTGAGACACTGCAACATTGATAATTATAATTTGCCTTTGACATAACACACATCTACATGTTATTAGAAATATTTCATATTCATTGAATCTTCTTCTTCTTATGGTTCCTCTCCCCGATGGAGGTTGGAAATCATCATTGCGATTCTTACTTTGTTGGCAGCTGCCCTGAACAAGGACTGAGTGCTGCAATGGAACCAGTCGCGCAAGTTCTTAAGCCAAGAGATGCGCCTTCTACCTGCACTGCGTCTCCCTTCAATCTTTCCCTGTAGAATGACTTGGAAAATTTTATATTTTTCGCCTCTCATCACATGCCCAAAGAACTCAAGTTTTCTTTTCTTTATAGTCTTCAGTACCTCTTTATCTTTTTCCATCCGTCGGAGAACATCATCGTTTCGGACTCTATCCACCCAGGAGATTTTTAATATCCTCCTGTAGCACCACATTTCAAAGGCTTCGATCTTTTTTGAAGTGTTTTGGGTGAGTGTCCACGTTTCGACGCCGTAAAAAAGTACCGAGAAGACGTAACATCGAGCAATGCGCATTCGGAGGTCTAAATTAAAGTCTCTACTGCAAAGAAGGTCACGCATCCTGAAAAGGCAGCCTCGCGCCACCTCTATTCTGACTTTGATCTCTTGCGAGTGATCCCATTTATCATTCAGCCAGCATCCTTAATATATTAATGGATTTAAAAAACATATTGCATAATACATATCTCAAGTAGGTACGTATTTTGACATTGACGAGCGAAAAAATAAATTTATTTATTTATTTATTTATTTATTTATTTATTAACGGACATTGTCCATGTATACAATTTATAAGGTTTAAATATTACAATAAAAGAGTAGTTTAAAACATTTAAAGAAAAAAGAAAGAAACATTGACAAACATAAGGGACATCGAGACAAGATCTGGACTATTTATTTAGTGCTCGTTTAAATCGTTGTAAACTTAAACCAAAAAAGTCCAGATCCTGTCTTGAGTTAACAATACGACAAAGGCGGGTCATTGGAGAATTTAGGCCATAGTTTGTTCTATGCTGATCGATGAACAGTACTTCATTGTTTCTCAATCTACGAGTCGGAATATTGAATTTTACTTGTCCCAGTAATGATGGAACATCGATTATACCATTTAGTATGCCGAACATATATATGGAGTCAATATTAGTTCTACGTTTTTGTAGACTAGAAATATTTAACATTGACTCTATTTCAGCATAAGAATAATTATCTCTCTCTAGTCCAAGCATCCACGCTATTTTTCGAAGCAAGCGATTGTTCCGGACGCGTAAAATCAAATAAATTAAAATAATACAATAATTAGAAAGGATCCCCGGTAAATGTATAGAACTGACGGCTGGGCTCTCAATAAAGATAAAATGGTCACTTTCGAGCCTGGCCTCAGTATTACCGGGGAAAAATAGCTAGGTTAAAATGAATAAAATGTATAAAAATATATTATGTAAATGTCATGTTGCGCGCGTCGCGGCTGCCGACGAAATGGCCCGTACGGGCATTGAGCGCCCGTATTTACGCCACCTGCGGCCGGCGGCATGTAGCGAGTGGCGGGGAAAGATTACCCCCACCACTCCGAGGCAGCCGGCGCGGGTGGGATGGCCGACTCACGGAGCTCGACGCGCACCGCTTTATAAGGCGGTCAAATGGAAATATTAAATCAGTTGAGTTCCTAACTCTGAACAGTTCACACGTGTTTTATTCCGTTCTCCGTCCTGTTCGCCTTCCTGCACTTCGCTCTTCGCTCCGCTCTGCCTGCTGACTGCCTTCGCCTCTCTGCACCACTTGGACCGGGTGGAAAGTCCTTTTCAGGGCTATTGAGGTTGACTTGCGGTCGGCGCAGCTGTGCTCCTACCTTCCGACTTTGTCTTTGGCTCTGTCTGGGAGGGCGGCTTCCCACTTACGCCGGGAAGCTTGACTGCGGCAGACGCGGGTGACGAACCGGCGAAACTTTCATCGTGGTAACGCGTACGTTACATTTGGTCCTTCGGAGCTAAGGATCGTCGCCAGTGGTCTCCAGTCTACAACACACCTACAGCATGCCGGTCAACAGATCGCCTGTGTCGACGCGTTCGGGAACGCGTCGAGACGCCGGCACGGAGCACGAAGAGGAGCTTCAGGAGCCCCAACCGGGGTCTGTACGAGCACATCAGGAGGAGCCCCAGCCAGGGCCTTCACACGACTGCCAGGAGGAGCCTCATCAAGGACTTCTGGAGGAACAAAAGGACTCGGACGAGGGATCCGCACCCTCGGAGCGGTCCATCTCATCGGCGACATTTCGCCGACAGATGGAGGAACGCGAGGCGCATCACGAGAGGCAGGTGAGCAGCCTCAACGAGATCATCGCCGCGCTGAAGGCCGCCAACGCGAGAGAGGACGCCAGACGAGACATGGCAACCCCCCTCACGCCCACCATCGAGAGGGACCTCACATCGCACGGGACGTCGGAACCGGCTCACAAGCCGCTGCCGCTGACGTCAGACGCGTCTAGGACCGACGCAGCCCTCAGTACGAGGGAGGCTGCCGCCGCACGCCACGCCGCACGCTACGCCGCTGATCCGGAGGATACCGGAGCGGCGTACATCCAGCAGCCGAGCCACTACGACAGCAGCCGGGCGAGAGACGGGGCCGCTTGGAAGCGCCCTGTCACCGACGCGGAAGCAGCCTTCAGCACAAGGGAGGCCGCCGCCGCACGCCACACCACACGCTACGCCGCTGATCCGGAGGACACCGGAGCGGCGTACATCCATCCACCGAGCCACTACGACAGCGGCCGGGTGAGAGACGGGGCCGCATGGAAGCGCCCTGTCGCCGACACGGAAGCAGCCTTCAGAGCAAGGGAGGCCGCCACCGCACGCTACGCCGCTGATCCGGAGGACACCGGAGCGGCGTACACACTTCCGCCGAGCCACTACGACAGCGGCCGGGTGAGAGACGGGGTGCCACGGAGGCACCCGGTCGCAGAGGCGGACTCCAGGACGAAGGAGGCCGCCAACACACGCTACGCCGCTGATCCGGAGGACACCGGAGCGGCGTACACATTTCCGCCGAGCCACTACGACAGCGGCCGGGTGAGAGACGGGGTGCCACGGAGGCACCCGGTCGCAGAGACGGACTCCAGGATGAAGGAGCCCGCCAACACACGCTACGCCGCTGAGCCGGCCTACGCCGGAGCGACAAACGCACATTTACAAGGCCGCTACAATGAGCGGCATCGGGACAATGAGGCGCCACCTGCACACAGCCGAAGGGAGGACGCCGACGTACGCTACGCCGCCGGGCCAGGCGAGCCCGTAGCGGCACGTACTATACCACTGGGGGGCTACGAGTTTCGTGACCCGGTGAGCGCGTGGGTACAAGAGGGGCTACCCACGGAATACATGCCGCCGGGTGCCACCGGCGAGCCTGTGACAAAATACAGACAGCCGCCGGAGTGGCACACGTTCATGGCGAGGCAAACCGGCGCTAGGGATCTACCGCAATTCTCCGGCGACCCGCTAGAATGGCGAATATTTAAGGCGCAATTTGATCAATCGACACAGATGTGCTCCCTTACAAACGCGGAGAACATTCTCCGTCTGCAACGAGCCCTCACAGGACGGGCCAAGGCCACAGTGTCGTCTTTGCTGGTAGATCCCCGAAATGTGCCGGACATTGTGAAGATGTTAGAGGCCGCCTTTGGACACCCGGAGATCGTCGTGGACAGAGTACTGGAGCGGATAAGAAAACTCCCTAAACTGGCCGACAACGCATCCCTGGAGGCCCTGACGGACTACGCGGTCGCGATAAGAAACGTCGTATCGACCGTAGAGGGCCTCGATGGAAGCCACCTCTCCTCCCCGAAGCTTCTGTCCGAGATGACTCAGAAGCTGCCACGAGTCGAGAGGATGATGTGGATTATGTCACGAGCGGATACCGTGAGAAAAGCTACCCCCAGGGATCTGGCACTGTGGCTAGCGAGACTGACCGGTGCAATACCGAATGCGGGTTGCATCGGGATCAGCACGGAACCCGCCCGAGTGGAGAAAAGGCGTACCCAAGAAAGGCACGTGTTTCTCACTCAGGACAAAAAATGCCTGTTCTGCGACATGAGTGGACACGCATTCGGACAATGCCGGAAGTTTCTCCGGAAAACGGTAGAGGAGAGGTGGACAATTGTGCGTGCCAAGTTCGTGTGCTACGGATGCCTGGAACCGGGACACAAAACGACCACCTGTGAAGCGGCGAAGTGCGACGAGTGCCACGGGCGGCATCATCGGTCGCTACACCGCGAGAGAGTGGACAGTACGCCGAACGAGCAAGTCTTATTGACAAGGCGGACGGAAGTCCCAGTGACCTTCAAGGTAGTGCCAGTAACCTTGAAGGGCCCGCGTGGGTCAATGGAGATCCACGCACTACTAGACGAGGGTTCATCGGTAACTCTCCTCGAGGAGGATGTCGCCCGTGCAGTGGGCGCCACCGGGGCCTGCGAGGAGTTGAGACTCATCGGTGCCAGTGGGAACACGGACACGCTACAGTCACAGCGTGTATCCGTAATCCTCGTTAAAGGAAACAAAGAATTTGGTGTCCAGGCACAGACGGTGCGGGTCATGGATCTGCCGCACCGCAACCGAAAGAGCACCAAGACACACGGGCCAGGCATCAAGCCGAAGATGTTAATCGGTCTTGATTACGCCACCCTAATGGTATCTACAGGCCCGCCAGTCCTACAAGAGGACGGGCGGCTAACCATCGAGACGGCCCTAGGAGCCGTCACCTACGGCGGGGCTGTGCACCCCGCCTTTGAATTACCCCCAGACGGCCAGGGTGAAAGGGACTTAGCGGAACTGGTAAAGAAGAGCTTCGCCGTTGACTCGCTAGGTGTAACCACCCTGGAACGTTGCCGCGCCGCAGATGTGCGAGCGGCGGAGCTCATGAGCAGCTCAACCACACAACTACCATCCGGACGATGGGAGACCGGTTTACTGTGGGCGAAAGACGGAGATTCTTTGCCCTGCAACCGGCAAGCAGCCATGAAGCGGCTGCACTCCCTGGAAAATAAACTACGGAAGGATCCGATACTGGCGATCGCATATCGCGCCAAGATGGCGGACTACATTGAAAAGGGATACGCCGTCAAACTAAGCCGCGAGGAGGTAGACGCCCACCATTCGCGCAAATGGTACCTGCCCCACTTCGCGGTGACAAACCCCAACAAGCCTGGCAAGATAAGGGTCGTGTTCGACGCCGCCGCCCAGTTCCAGAGGACGGCGTTGAACGACCATCTACTGACGGGACCTGACCTGCTTTCATCCCTCCTCGGAAACGTGATCCGCTTCAGAGAGGGACGAGTAGCCATCGCGGCCGACATACGGGAGATGTTCCTGCGGATAAGAATCCGGGAAGCCGACCAGCAATCGCAGCGGTTCCTATGGCGGACGCAGGACGGGCAGGAGCCCGACACGTTTGTCTTCGCGTCCATGATGTTTGGAGCGAAGTGCTCACCCAGCAGCGCGCAATTCGTGCGAAACACAGTCGCACGAGCACACGCGAAAGAATTTCCCGCCGCAGCAGAGGCGATCGAGCACAATATGTACATGGATGACTACCTAGACGCCACAGACAGCGAAGAAACAGCTGCAAGCCTGGTACGAGATGTTACCCTCGTACTCGGCAATGGCGGGTTCCGGCTCACCGGGTGGGCTTCAAACAAACCAGATGTCCTGGAAGAAGTAAAGGCCGACGACCGGGCCAATACAGCAGTCACCATAGGGGAAGAAGTAATGACGGAGCGGGTCCTCGGGATCGTATGGGATCCCAAGAGCGACCTATTTATATTTCGGCACGGAGCCGAAAGTGCAGCCATCCCGGAGCGACCCACCAAGCGCGGCATGTTGAGCGCCGCCATGAGTATCTTCGACCCAGTAGGCTTCATTGCGTGCCTCACGATACGGGCGAAGATACTGCTGCAAGCCATCTGGAGGACAAACACAGGTTGGGACCAACCGCTGCAACCGGACCACGCCGAAAAGTGGTTGGAATGGCGCGACCTGCTGGCAGCGAACGGCTGTACAATACCGAGATGCTCGCTGCAAGGGCAGAAAGAACCCGTGACACTGCACGTGTTCTGCGACGCGTCAGAGCAGGCATGCTGCACAGTGGCATACTTTGTGGGGGCCGATACCACAAGTTTCGCAATGGCGAAGTGCAAGGTGGCCCCCCTAAAGCCTCTGTCAGTGCCTAGACTAGAACTCCAGGCAGCGCTACTAGCGGCAAGGATGGCCGCCACCATAAAAAAAGAGAGTCGAGCTCTCATCACCCAAACCGTGTTCTGGACGGACTCGAGCACGGTCCTGTGTTGGCTGCGAACCGACCCACTGCGGTACAGCACGTTCGTCGCAAACAGGCTGGGCGAGATTGACGAGCTCACAGACGTACGGGACTGGAAATGGGTCCCCACCAAGGACAACCCAGCCGACATAGGGACCCGCGACAAGGGCCCACCCGACCTTGCGAGGTCGGGACTATGGTTCGGAGGCCCCGGCTTCCTGAGAAAAGGGGAAGCCGACTGGCCGAAAGAGAAGAAGTTACTACAACAACCGGACGAGAAGACGCTGGAGCGGAAACAACCCCGCCACTTCGTGGGCCACATCAGACGGACGGAGGCCCTACCCCAGGTGCAGCGCTTCTCGTCGTGGACCCGACTCGTCAGGGCGACGGCATGGGTGCTGCGATTCATCGCACGATGCCGCCGCCACGAGTCCCTACCGTCCCCAGGGGGGACCTTTGAACTTCACGCCTCAGAAACACGGGCCGCAGAAATCATGCTGCTGAAGCGGTCCCAGGATACGGCTTTCGGAGAAGAGCTGGAGCTCCTGAGACGAAAGGCGCCTATCCCGCCGCACAGCCGCCTCCATGCAGCGGCACCCTTCTTAGACAAAGAGGGAGTCATCCGGATGGGAACGCGCATCCAAGCGGCACAGAGCTTCGCAGAGGACTGCAGCGCGCCGCCTATCATGGACGGGACCTGCCCATACACCCGGCTGCTGATCACGCACAGCCACCGGAAGGGTGGCCACCCGGGAGTCGAGAGGACGATCGCCGACCTGAGAGCCAGCTACCTCATCCTGCGACTCCGCGGGGCTGTGAGGAAGATAACACGATGGTGCCCGCTGTGTAAAATGCTGCGCAGCCGGCCCCAACCCCCGCTGATGGGGCAACTGCCTGAGGCCCGACTGGCTTTCAGGACGCCGCCGTTCACGCACTGCGGGCTTGACTTCTTCGGGCCGATGATGATCACCAACGGCCGAAGAAAAGAAAAGCGCTATGGGGCACTGTTCACCTGCCTCACCACACGCGCGATCCACCTGGAGCTAGCGTCGTCCCTCGAAAGCGACTCCGCCATAATGGCCATAAGAAGGATGGCCGCCCGCAGAGGCTGCCCACACGCGTTATACTCGGACAACGCTACCAACTTCAGGGGAGCGGACAAAGAGCTGAAACAGGCCGTAGACGAGCTCCTGGCGGACCCCAGAATGCTCGCCGAACTTACAGTTCGCAAAATTGAGTGGAAATTCATTCCGCCCTCATCACCTCATATGGGGGGAGCGTGGGAAAGACTCGTGAGGTCTGTAAAACGAGCCCTCCACGCAACCCTCAACGAGCAGGCTCCAAGAGAGGAGACCCTCAAAACCATATTGGCTGAAGCAGAGTACACCGTGAACAATCACCCGCTCACGCATGTGTCAACCAAGCCCAACGACGAAGCACCGCTGACCCCGAACCACTTCTTGCTCGGGTCAGCCAACACACAGCCAACTCTGGCATATTATAACAAAAGGGAAGAAGGGGCCTGCCTTCATAAGCAATGGAGGATCGCCCAGAAAATGGCCGACATGTTTTGGCGCCGATGGCTGAGGGAGTATCTTCCCACCTTGGCGCACAGGAAGAAATGGCGCGAGCCCGCGCCTCCAATACAGGTCGGGGACCTCGCGCTCATCATGGACCCAAATCTGCCGCGGAATTCTTGGCCTCGCGGCAGAGTCACCCGTGCAGAACCAGCAGCTGACGGACAAGTACGAGTCGTCGAGGTGCGGACCACCAACGGCACCTACACCAGACCAGCGGTGAAGATCGCCGTACTAATGAAGGAAGAGGAACAACGCGCCCAGCAGGAAAATAGTACAGACTAGCTGCACGGGGGGAGTGTTCCGGACGCGTAAAATCAAATAAATTAAAATAATACAATAATTAGAAAGGATCCCCGGTAAATGTATAGAACTGACGGCTGGGCTCTCAATAAAGATAAAATGGTCACTTTCGAGCCTGGCCTCAGTATTACCGGGGAAAAATAGCTAGGTTAAAATGAATAAAATGTATAAAAATATATTATGTAAATGTCATGTTGCGCGCGTCGCGGCTGCCGACGAAATGGCCCGTACGGGCATTGAGCGCCCGTATTTACGCCACCTGCGGCCGGCGGCATGTAGCGAGTGGCGGGGAAAGATTACCCCCACCACTCCGAGGCAGCCGGCGCGGGTGGGATGGCCGACTCACGGAGCTCGACGCGCACCGCTTTATAAGGCGGTCAAATGGAAATATTAAATCAGTTGAGTTCCTAACTCTGAACAGTTCACACGTGTTTTATTCCGTTCTCCGTCCTGTTCGCCTTCCTGCACTTCGCTCTTCGCTCCGCTCTGCCTGCTGACTGCCTTCGCCTCTCTGCACCACTTGGACCGGGTGGAAAGTCCTTTTCAGGGCTATTGAGGTTGACTTGCGGTCGGCGCAGCTGTGCTCCTACCTTCCGACTTTGTCTTTGGCTCTGTCTGGGAGGGCGGCTTCCCACTTACGCCGGGAAGCTTGACTGCGGCAGACGCGGGTGACGAACCGGCGAAACTTTCATCGTGGTAACGCGTACGTTACAAGCGATGTTGGACTGATTCAATGTGATTTATGCGATTGACATAGAATGGAGACCAGACCACTGAGGCATATTCAAGAAGAGGGCGAACAGTTGAGCAATAAAGAGTTTTGATTGTACGGACATTAGTAAAATCAGAGGATATTCTGTTAATGAAGCCAAGTAATTTCAGTGATTTATTTACTGTATTATCTATATGCTCGTTGTATGTCAGTTTATAGCGAAACTTGATTCGATAATGGATTAAAAACAAGGACAGGCGCATTTGTTGATACGCCATCATCGGAACATTAATCAGTGTTGTAAATTTTATGTTAAAATACAACAAAAATACCCACTTGTCATTCAAACGCGAACGTCGAGCATTTCACAAGAAGGAAGTTTGACAGCTGAAGTAACGATGTCGCATTCGATTGTCAATGGCCGTTTTCACACATGCCACGCAAATCCACCCGGCGCGGTAATTTTACCGGATTCACCCTACAAAAGGCGACACAAGTGTCACAACACAAATGAAATTACCATAACCAGCTATTCTTACACTCTGATAAATGTTTCGTTATTTCGTTCACTAGAAACATAAATAAAATTATTTTCAACTATGAAATTAACCGTAATTGTCTTGTGCGGAAAAACGAGCTGAGAGATTCAGGTGTGATTATGGACGAAAAACTCTTATTTGATTCCCATATTCAATCCCGTAGCAATTGCACAGAAATCTTTAATCCGAGTCATCTTAAAAAAAACATTTCGATATCCAAGTGACTTGCTCTTCAAAGAATTCAGAGTACTGAATATTATTCAACAGTATATATTGAGAACGGTAGTGGTTACACACATAAAGAGAGACATTTACCCAAGCGTCAACCACAACCATAATACAAGATACTCTAATAGGGATCTGATACTAAGTGAAGGGGTCAACACTGTTCTGGCATCGAGACAACACTATAACGTAGGCAAAAAGGTCCATAACCTTTTGCCAGAATCGTGGAAAGACGGGAGTGTTGTCAAGTTACGGAAGGTGTTGACCTCGCTCTTTCATGACATTGGTCGTAGGGAGTCAGAAAAGTTGATGCATGCCACGGATTGGAGAACCTTACTGGATGTCAAAAATAAAATATAAAAAATAAGGAATAATTAAAAAAAATATATATTTATAGATGATTACCATGAAGTTTCGCATAAATAAATTGTCTATGTTTTTATGAATGTATGTATGTGTATGCGCATGGGTGTATGTACGTGTATGTGTATGTACATGTGTATATATGTGTATATTTATATATACATGTGTGTATATGTGTGTATGTCTGTATGTATATGAATCAAAATGTGTATCCGAATAAGTGTATATTTTGTTTGTCTGTGCTCTATATTAATTTGTTAAATATTATAATATATAAAAATGTAATTGCCTAGCTTGGAACGGGGTATGTACCCTTGTTAGCTGGGCAAAGTGAATATGGAATTGTATTTTGATAAAGAGTGTGAATAAATAAATAAATATTCAGGCGTCTATAAATAAGGCTTACAGAAATTTGGGCTTTCAACTCAATCATTCAAAACAACCGCATCCCTCAAAATCCTATATAATGCATACGTTTGCAGCCATCTTGAGTTTGCATCTGTTGTTTGGAATCCTCGATATACAATTTATATATCACAACTAGATAGAATACAGAATAGATTCCTTAAACTTCTGGATCGTAAATCTCTTACATATTTTGACTCGTATGAAGACTCTTCTTCTTTTCATAGTTCAACTTCCCTTACTAAACGTAGAAGCATTTCTGATCTGTCTTTCCTCTTAAAAATTTTAAACCATTTTATCGATAGTCCATATCTCTTATACCCGTATGCAGAGACAAAACTTAAGGTGAGGGAAGTACATTCTAATTTCAAATGCAGAGAATAACCCAAAGGTTAAGACAATAGAATATACTTTCCTCACCTTGAGGTTTGTCTCTGCATACGGGTATTAGAGCGTTGTCCCGTAAAGTCAACACGACAAGTTCATTTTTTTTACAACTCATTACCCAAAAAAAATTATGTCCAAAACTCGTTTATCTATCGTAGCTGCTCCAAATTTAATTGACTTTGTCCCCATTTCGATATTTTTAATACAAAATTTTGTGACTTGAAATGAAACATTTGTCCTTGTGTAATAAGTTTAAGTTCCTTTAAATACGTTTATTTTATTGTGATATCAAAATTTAGAATTGGTCAACTATAGTATGAAAATCCCTCTCCTCCTGTACCTCCTCTCTATTTCCTCATCCCTTAACCTTCTTACGAGCTCTTTTTTTTTCTTCTCATGTCTTATATAATACTATTTTTCTCTTTACTGTATAACACGTTCTCTCATTATATTTGTGTAAAAATTTAACTGGATGTATGTACTATTTTTTATATTTTGTATTCTTATAAAACAACTGTTGTTTTTCCTTAATAAATAAAAAAAAAAAAAAAAAAAAACACAAAGTGTTGCCTTTTGTAGGGTGAAACCGGTAAAATTACCGCGCCGGGTGGATTTGCATGGCATGTGTGAAAAGGGCCATAGTCGAGTGCTTTGGGGCACTCAAGATGAAGTCGATTGGTTTTCTATCGACTGCGTTCGTATGTGTGGTTCAAGAATGCTGTCACTCGTCGAATGGCGGAAGTCGCGTACGATTCTAAAGACGAATGAGTCAAGCTAATGCTGTTGTGTTTCTTGTTCGTGTTTCAGGCGGTATAGGGACACAAGCGGCTGCACAGTTCCGCCGAGCCCGAGTAACGGAAGACTTCGATATCTCAATGCGGCTGCTGTACTGGTACAGGGAGACCGAGCCTCGGAACACACGATACTGAGGATACACTGTGACGACGGATACATTCCTTTTCCCAAGGATGTCACCATTTGCACAGCTGGAGGATGGAGCGTAGATATACGATGTAAAAAAGGTGGTAACTATTGGTCGAACTCTTCGCTACGTTTGGGCTCCTCTGTAGTTTGGCACATTATTACTCTGAGATGTAAAATTACGTAATTTTACCAAAAGGCGTAGTAAAATACGGTAATTTACGGTATTTTACTATAATTATTGGTAAAAAACGAATTTGACTTACTAATTTTTATTTTTCGAAGATATAACCGTAGTAACCGTGACATCCGAATGTTCTTGATCTTGATGTAATGTAGGTACCATAAGGATCCTCTAGGAAAGGATGATGGATGGAAAAGATGCCCAAACGTAGGAAAACCATTCTATGACTATGGGGTATTAAGTTAGCTACAGTTCGCAGCTAAAAATAGGCCGTACTCAGATCAAGAATTGCCAAATGGATATTGATTTGCATTTTTGGTAAAAAACGAATATGACTTACTAATTTTTATTTTTCGAAGATATAACCGTAGTTCTCGTGACATCCGAATGTTCTTGATCTTGATGTAATGTAGGTACCATAAGGATCCTCTTGGAAAGGATGAGAAAAAAGGTAATCGGCCAGGAATGATATCAATAAATGATGTTATATCCTGAGGCTATCAGATTTTTTCATCTGGAAAATCCAATCATATTCGACTACTCACTGAACGGTGAAATATTATCATCTGTGTCTAGTATACGAGATTTAAGTATTATACTTGACACTACACTTTCTTTTACAATTTATATTGAACATGCAATTTATCTCCTGAATTGAGAAAAAATAGTATCTGAAGTAAATATGTTGATATAAGGACAGTTTTAAAGCAACATAATACACGTGTCGGGACAATAAATGACAAAAATCATGGGAAATATTCGAAATCAATTACCTGTGAAAACTGTCTCCTTTAACACCTTTGACGCTCCGACTGCTGCAACCAAACATACTGTAATTCACCATAGTAGATATTTATTTATTATAACGTAAGTTATTTACAAACAAAGCCAAGCACAGCTACAAAAGCATCCGATCGAATCATTATGTTTATGTTGTCAAAAAAAATAAAGTGGCCAGCACTAAGCAACAAACCAACATCGCTTGCGTTCTATGAAACATAATGATAGGGCTTCTCTATAAGTTCACGCATTATTACTCTGATGATGTTGTGACGCGCCATAATCCACCTCCATCACTCTGGCGCAGACTGAAGATCGTTGTCTCGGAACTGCATTGCATCGGTGGCGCGCCGCGACACACCACGCCAGGGTTTTGAAATTCTGACCAAACGAAATACATAGAAGTGATATGCGCCAGATAGCTCCCCAATACACCACTCCACAACACGACGTAACGATGTAATCCTGCCTTAAGAAATAACTTTAACAATATTACCTTTAAATACATAATTTGTGGTAACCTAATTTACTTTTTAATTTATTTTAGATCCACAAAAACGCATTTCAACAACGACGGAAGTGTGAGTATATGTTTAAGTGTTTTAATATAATTTATTTTTTTTATTTATTTTGAATCTTGAAATAGGGCACAAAAAACATATTATTATGTGTGCTCTAATGATATTTGTCTTTTTCAGACAAAGACTGGATTATACCCCCAGATAAATATAATAATTACATAATATTATATATGTTTAAGGCATTAACTTTGTGGTCAAACGTTTCATTTTAGTAAATATTTGTATATGACCACTTACTGACTTTTTTAGTCTAACGGTTTCGAGACGTACCCGTCTCTTCGTCAGGGCACTCACTACATCAACATGCAAATACTAAAATACCCCTCCACCTTCGCTATCACCGTCGTATATAAAAATAAAAATAATATTATATATTCAAATTCAAATTATTTATTCACAAAGTAACATAACAAATGATTAAAGACTTTAAATTGGAAGTTTATATCAAACCAAGAACCCTTGAGCAATGGTTCGACATTATTAAGGTATAATACTCTTTAATAGCAAGAGTATTTGCCTCTTAAACATAGTTTCACTAACGTGAAAGATGTCGATCTCCAAAGTGATAATGTTCAGCTGCTTGACTGCTCTTCCAATCGGCATGACCAGAGGCAGGTTGGTTCTGGAAACCGGGAGGTAAAACAGTCTGTGCTGACGCTGTCGGAGATAGCCATCAGGAACATAAAAATTTATACTCTCTAAAATGGCCGAGTTATCGATGAAACCCCTTAACATTCTGAAAAAATGGCTCAGTGTTGACCCATCCCTTCTAAGTTGCCAACTATTGGTCCCAAGCGTACCCAAGAGGAACCCAGTGGGATAGAGCCACGGATAACTACCATACTCCCTCATGTAGAGATACCTCAGAAATTTTTCTGAACCCTCAACATGAGGGAGTATCTTGCTTCGTGCGGACTCCATATCAACGATGCACTCTCAAGCCTCGAGCGAACCAACGAGTTGTACAAAATTCTGAGTGTACGGGGATTCTCAAAAACCCTCCCAGTTCGGAGAATAAAACCCAACATCTTTAGTGGAAGTCACATGTTCTCTCGATGTGAGCATGAAAAGTCATTATATTATATGGGTTTTCCAAAAATACATAAATTACATGCAGATTTATAGAGATGCGAACACCACCATGTCTAAACATGCACTAAGCTTAATTGAAAAAAAAAAAAACTTATATTGGAGAATTAGTAGGGAGTAAAGAAGAAGGGAGGAAGGTAGTGGTGGGGTTACCCGATTGGTTAATTTTTAATTAAAAAAGAGGGCTGTACCGAAAGTTTATTGGATTATTCATTAGGGGAATATTATTTAAGGCTTTTTTAATGTGAAAAATCTCCATTGGAGGTGTATTTTAGTATTTGCATGTTGGTGTGTTGAGTGTCTTGACGAAGAGACGGATACGTCTTGAAACCAGTAGACTAGAAAGTCGGTAAAGTGGTGATATACTAATATTTACTAATATTAGTTTTAATTATTACATTTATAATTTAATAAAGTATCCAAAAAAAAATTATTTTATAAGATTCAATTCTACTTTTATTTTTAAATTATGTGCACGAGTGTATAATGTGACGGGTTTTGTTTTGTTAGGACATTATCAAACTAACTTGAATATTTTTAAAGTTTTCTTACATATTAACACTAATTGCTGTTTGATGTAATATGTGCATAATGGGGCTGATAGTTTATGGGGGTATTTTAGCAAGTATTGAAAATTTCTATAGATAATGTCCTAACAAGACGAAATGCGTCACATTATACACTCTTGTATATATTTAAAAAATAAAAGCAGAATTTAACGAAAGAATAGTATTTTATTTTGGATACCTTTGTATGGAATTTATGTATGGAAATGAAACATGGAACTGGCAGAGGAAGGATGAAAGCAGTTGAAATACGATCTCTTAGACGAATGAGTGAGAAATCAATGTATGACAGGGTTACGAATGATGAAATTAGGCGAGTGTGTAAATCTGAGTCTGGAATAATTGATAAGATCAATAAAGGGTCTCTGAGATGGTTTGGTCATGTAGAACGAATGGACGACGCAATAATGGTAAAACAAGTATATATGGCGAAAATGAACGGTAACGTGAGGCGAGGACGATCGAGGAAGACGTGGTATGATCAAATAAACAAAAGTGAAAAAGTTTTTAGAGAAGGTAATATAGATGTCTAGGTATCTACAGGGCTTATGACCTGTCATTGGCTGGTTTAAGTGGCCACTTTACACACTGTGTAACATTCACCATTTTGCCTAAATTTTAACATCTTTATTCCTTCAATTTTTTCATCTGTTGATGTTTGTGAAGTTAAAGAGCTGAAACCTTTATTTATGCAGGTGAAATTCATCTAAATGAATCATTCAAATTTTTAATATGTTAAATCAAAGCTAGGGTCAAATGTTATAAACACTATTTTCCTAGGAAACCACTCTCTAGTCACCGTTACGACGGCTGTCCACCGCATCACCGCACCGTTTACTACGGCCGTTAAGATACGGACACCGCTGTCCTAGGACACACTAGCTTTAGTGTAAATATAAGTTTATATATACAGGGTGTTCTTTAAACCCTGTCACATCCGAAACCACGATGATCAATATGAGCAAGGTGACATACTGGCACATTAAAATACATTTTTAGAACGAATAAAATATACAAAAATAAAATATTTAATGAAGCTAATGGTTGCTTACTTCTGTAGGGGAGAAACGAGGAGGGGGAGAGGGGAGTCTGATACGCCGTCAACCGCGCGACCGCACCCCCCTCGCTTATCTCCTGCAGAAGTAAGCAACCATTTGTTTTTTATAATATTTTATTAAAAAATATTTTTTGTTCTAAATATTTTTTTAATACGCTAATACATGTCTTCTTGTCCATACTGATCATCGTGGTTTTGGAAATGAAAGGGTTTAAAGAACACCCTGTATACTAGTTGTAATGTAAGCTTGCTTATGAAAATAAAAAACGAAAAATAATTCTTTGACTACTTTTCTGAAAAGATTGAAAAATAAATACGCTAAAATTCTTTTTTGCAGGGCAACTGCGGAGACACAAGGTTGTAGACTACCAAAACTACCCTCGCACGGAAATTATTCTCTTCCGGGTGGTATTTCAAAAAACGTAGTCACCGTCTTTACAATTCTTTACTACTCCTGCGAGGAGGGCTATAGCTTGTCTACCCCAGTTTCCATCTGTGAAGTATCCAACTCGTGGGCTCCCATTCCAGTTTGTTACAGTAAGTCAGGTTTGAACTTGCAATGAATATAAACACAAGAAACAAAAAGGCATTTGCAACAACAACAACAACAATAACAACAACAAACCATCACGCCGTTTCCCCGTAGGGATAGGCAGAGAGGATAGAACGCCATAACACTCTATCTTGGCATACAGACTTCGCTTCCTCTACATTCATACATCTTCTTATGCACGCACGCCGATTATTCCTACTTTTGACATGTCCATCTTCAAGTATTTGATGGACTCGATCGTGCCATGTCTTTCTCGGTCTTCCTCGTTTTCTGCATCCATCAACATTTGCATCGTAGATCCTTTTAGCCGTTCTTTCGCTGTCCATTCGCTCTACATGTCCAAACCAACGCAGCACCCCTTTCTTGATTCTGTCAATAATGCATGTCTCAGCCTTACACACTTCACGGATCTCGACATTTGTGCACCTATCATACATCGTTTTACCACACATTCGCCTGAGGGATCGCATTTCGACAGCATTCAACCTACTTTCATCATTATTTTTCCAATTCCATACTTCGCTCCCATACATTAGAGTTGGAACTAGAACTCCGTTGTGAACTGCTAGTTTAGCCTCCTGCGATAAACATTTGTTTGCCAAAGTAGATTTTAGTGCACCGTTCACCCTGTTCCCGGCACTCACCCTCCTTTCAATATCTTTATCATTAAAACACAATAGGCATTTGCCTATTGTGTTTTAATTGTGATGCTGGAGACGAGTGCTATGCATTCCGTGGACTACAAGTAACGTAATCGTCTTTGTTTTTCAAAAACTATTAATAACCAAAAGGCTCTCCACGTCAACGTGACATGGCAAAAAATTGAAATATCCTGTTACAGATAAATAGCATGGAAAAAAAACAGACTAAAAAATCTAACCGTAACTAGGATAACTGAAGATAACCAAGCTAGAGAATGGCCTTTCCGCAGCTTTTGAGAAGACTTTTTGCTCTAACTGTATCGTTTTTCTGTTACAGAAAATTGTGCACTGGAGACTTTGGATACAGTTATTTACAATTGTACAAATTTAAAAGGGAACCCGGTTGCCTGTTCTCCAAATATGTCTCACGGGACAACCATTTATCCCAGATGTAAGGACAATCATCTTCTTGAATCTGGTGATCTTGGATCCATAAAGTGTTTTGATGGTGTTTTGGATAAGAGTCCACCAAAATGCAAACAAGGTGAGGATCCAGATACTAAAATTTAAATCTAAAATCACTGTTTTTTTTTCGTCAAGAATATTTATAAATTAGAAAGAATGAATTTTAAATGTCTTAAATATGATCATTATTCGTAAACCAGACTACACATTGACATCCACTAAATATCTCATTATTTTTATTTCCAGATCTTGGTAATGAAATAAAAGATCCTAAGAACATGACTGATCTTCAAACGATACCAGATAATACGTGAGTAAATTTATTTATTCTCATAATGCTCGTAATAAACAATTGATAAATTGCTGTAATATTATTTGAAGCTAAAGAAAACTTGGTTTCCATATTTTTTAAAAAACCTCTTCGAGAGTCAAAAACAGAACTTAGAAAAAACGGAAACGCATACTTGAGCAAGCGGGAGTAGAACTCTTTTTATCAAATTTAATTATAAAACAATGAGAAACTTCTAGATGTAGGTTCTGCAGTGCAGATAAGGAAACACCCATACACATTATATGTGAATGTGATGCTTTACATCATTAAAGACTCACCCTCGAGGGACTGTTGGTTAAACCTTAGGATGTTAAAGAGCTCGCCTCCTACCTAATAGTCCGATATTTTACCGATCTGGCCTTGGAAGGGGAGATTTAGCAAGAATAGAACTCTCGCCTTTTACACAGTAGGCAGGCTTTTTATAAACCTGGGTTTGGAGGGCAAGAACTATTCACTAGAATTATTCCATCTTCACAGGTTGCAGCGACATCAGGAGCTTGCATAGCACTGACCCTTACCTCAAAGAATAAGAATATTAAATAATGAAGTTTTCCCGGTTTTGCAGCGTCCTCACCCATTATCTCCCAACAAGCCTCCGAGTATCATCCGACCATCTCGATGGTCGGCGCGGCGTTTTTGGAGCCTCATATTCTTGGGCCTCTACTCGAGAACACGCTTTGTCCATCTATCGTAAGACATTTAAGAGATATGGCTTGCTTGTTTCCGTTGTTTGATTGACACTTAAAAAAATGATCCACAAACAACATTTTGCTTCTTTTCCTTGTTACTAAGGATTGAAATCCACTTAATCAGCTCCAACTCCTTTAGCTGTGTATTCCCATTTGTCTCTCATTTTAGATAGGCTGTTACATAAATGCAACTTGATCTTAAATTACTGCAATCTATGACTAAATCACTTAAAATCTAGTTACATTTATTATCCAGTCCAGCATCTTGGTGCTCTTTTTTTCTTCTGCTTACCTCCACGCCAGCTCAAAGCTATTGTTACCTCTTTAACTCTGTCAGCTATACCACTTTAGCTATCTATTGACTCATCTAGGTGGACGGCTGCAATCACTAAAGACTCCAGAAAGACTCATTGTACTCCTAATTGATTAGTTTACCGTTTAAATCTTTAATTTTCCTTCCTTTCTTTGTCCCTTCACCACAAATTCTTCGTTACGCCATCGTTCCTTCTTAAATACAATAAATTCATTTAAATATGTACTCGTATCTTTTTAAAGGTCTGGTTGTCGGTTGCCAAGGTTCCCGAAACATGGACAATACGAAGTAATGAATGGTAAAGGTCCGTTGGTCGTAGGACGCTTAGTGGCCGAGTCCTCGATACTCAAGTATTCCTGCAAAAAAGGTCATGATCTCACAGATTTATACTCGTTTTGCGAAGAAACCACTTGGTCATCGACTCCTAAATGCCTTTGTAAGAATTATAAACATTTAAAAATTAATGATTTTTAATTTTAATTACATATACAGAGTGTTCTTTAAACCCTGTCACATCCGAAACCACGATGATCAGTATGAGCAAGAAGACATATTGGCACATTAAAATAAATTTTTAAAACGACTTAAATCTTAAAAAATAAAAGATAAATAAAAAACGAATAGTTGCTTACTCCTGCAGGGGAGAAACGAGGAGTGGGGGGGAGGGGGGGGGGCTGATACACTGTCAACCGCACGGCCGCGCCCCCCTCGTTTCTCCCCTGCAGAAGTAAGCAACCATTTGTTTTATTTAAATATTTTATTTTAAAACTTTTTTTGTTCTAAATATTTTTTTAGTATGCTAATATGTCTTCTTGCTTATACTGATCATCGTGGTTTCGGATGTGACGGGGTTTAAAGAACACCCTGCATATATGTATTTTGACCTCAGAGTAATAATGCGCTAGCGATAGAGGGGCCCTATCGTTATTTTGCGTAGAAGAAAACCGTTACATATTTTTGGTTAGCGACAACTTCACTCTGCTGGCGGCCATTTAGTGTTTGACAGCTAGCGCGTAACGGACGCTTTCGTCGATATGCTTGGCTTTCTTTGTAAATAACTTGGATATTTACTCGTTACAATAAATAAAAATCGACAATGGTGAATTGCAGTATGTTTGGTTGCAGCAGTAGTAGCTTCAAAGGCGTTAAAGGAGTCAGTTTTCACAGCTTATTGATTTTTAAAAATATTTTTATTTGATTTTCGTTGATTTTTGGCATATATAGTCTCGACACGTGTATTCTACGATTTACTGTTAAAAAGTTTGATTCTGTATCGAGCAGAGTTCGATTCAAAGTAGACTCGAAAAACCTTGAAATCATGTCTAGAATGACGTGTCTAAATTTCAGAACGCTTTGACTCATACAGACAAACAAACACACACGTCATGCATTTTCAGTTTTATAAAATAATTAAAGGAGAATTATAAATAATTAAAATGGAATTACCCTGCAATCATAAATACACAGGTACATATTTAAAAGTAATTACAATGCAAATTCATATCGATTTGGCGATTCTTGACCCTTAGTACGGCCCATTGAATTGCTGCGAACTGTAGCTAACTTAATACTTAATAGTCATATAATGGTTTTTCGACGTTTGGGCTTCTCTATGGCGTGCGCATTATTACTCTGAGATTTTGACGGATGTACTGCTTAAACCAAGTCAGCTTTTTTAGTACTAAAACAAGCTTGCAGATTAAAAAATATATATTTCAATATTCTCCATTTGGAAATTATAGTCCTTAAAATATAGCTTGATTAGAATGACAGTTGTCAGCAAAAGTGAGGACATAATTGTAATAACACGTCTAAGGAGTTATTTATATTGACTCACGAAAAATCATTCGTATCTGGCATGTTAATTTATTTTTTTTATACAATGCTTTACATATAAATTAACATAATTATATAAAATCAGATTTAAAACTAAAATAAACCTATTTAAATTTATTTCAACAGACAGGGAAAACATTCTTGAGAAGGGAATATTGAAGTCTAGGCATTTACAGGGTTTACGACCTGTCATTGGCTGGTTTAAGTGGCCACTTTACACACTGTTTAACATTTACCATTCTGCTCATATTTGAACTAGATAAATCTAATGAATTAGATGAATCTCACCCGCATAAATGAAGGTTTCAGCTCTTTAACTTCACAAACATCAACAGATGAAAAAATCGAAGGAATAAAGATGTTCAAATATGGGCAGAATGGTGAATGTTACACAGTGTGTGTAAAGTGGCCACTTAAACCAGCCAGTGACAGGTCATAAGCCCTGTAGATGCCTTGACTTATATCTTTCTTTCTCTAAAGTGTTCTTCGTCGGCCTCGTGGAGTAATGGTTAGCGCGTAAACCTGCCATCCAAGAGGTCTCGGGTTCGATTCCTGACATGGTTGATATGAAATATTTATTTAAAAGGGTGTTTTCAAATTAGAATATTTCATAGTCCCTGGACGGGTACCTGAAGCGTTAGACTAATTATCTTACCTTCATGTTACAAAAATGATCAAGATACACTGCGATTGGTGTACCAATGCAGTGTCCTATGCACCATTAGGTGCGGAAAGGGAATGATGATGATGAAAGTTTTTTTCATCTCTGGTGTAATACATCAATACTTCTTATATTTATATACAATATGGACGGGCATGACGTACCGATATTTAGGGGGAGTATTTTTCAGGTATTTTTATCGACAAATCCACTCCCTTACAATGACCTACCTCACTCACCTTTAAATGGCCGCCATTTTTATTTTTACGTTGCGATTACGCTAGTGCATGTACACAAATTTCAATAACTGAGTACGTAAATATCGCAGAACAATAAATTTGGTGTTATTCGCACGATAAAATATTGTTCTAGCGCCTACTAAACAAATTTAATTGATACTAACGGCCAAACATACCTAAAAACATTCAAACACAGAAAAAAGTACGCGAACATTTTTTTTTTGTGCATTTCCGCACATCATTCAAAAACTAGTCAGTTAAGTGGTAATTTTTTTATGCTATTTTTACAGCTTGTTATGTTATCTACAAAATGACACTAAAGTTGTTACCATAAGTATTTCACTTTAAGTACTAAATGTTACCTAATACAACTCTTACATGGGTCAAAATAGAAGTGATAAAATACAAATTGCTTTTATACTTTTAATACATCAAAATAAAACAATCAATTGTTTATCTAAAGAAATGGGGCGTAACTGAAACTCAAAGATGCTGTTCAAAATATCCTTCATTGTTTTTAATGCACATTGTTGTTCTTAAAACAATTTGTCGTGTTGAGCGGGGGATCATACCTGAAAAATACTCCCCCTAAATATATGTATGTCATGCCCGTCCATATTGTATATTTTTTACTTCTATGTAGTATATAAACTGACATACAACGAGCATATAGATAATACAGTAAATAAATCACTGAAATTACTTGGCTTCATTAACAGAATATCCTCTGATTTTACTAATGTCCGTACAATCAAAACTCTTTATTGCTCAACTGTTCGCCCTCTTCTTGAATATGCCTCAGTGGTCTGGTCTCCATTCTATGTCAATCGCATAAATCACATTGAATCAGTCCAACATCGCTTGCTTCGAAAAATAGCGTGGATGCTTGGACTAGAGAGAGATAATTATTCTTATGCTGAAATAGAGTCAATGTTAAATATTTCTAGTCTACAAAAACGTAGAACTAATATTGACTCCATATATGTTCGGCATACTAAATGGTATAATCGATGTTCCATCATTACTGGGACAAGTAAAATTCAATATTCCGACTCGTAGATTGAGAAACAATGAAGTACTGTTCATCGATCAGCATAGAACAAACTATGGCCTAAATTCTCCAATGACCCGCCTTTGTCGTATTGTTAACTTAAGACAAGATCTGGACTTTTTTGGTTTAAGTTTACAACGATTTAAACGAGCACTAAATAAATAGTCCAGATCTTGTCTCGATGTCCCTTATGTTTGTCAATGCTTCTTTCTTTTTTCTTTAAATGTTTTAAACTACTCTTTTATTGTAATATTTAAACCTTATAAATTGTATACATGGACAATGTCCGTTAATAAATAAATAAATAAATAAATAAGTAGGAACAAATTAATTAACATTTTTTGTAGATTACCTATAAAATAAATCACCGCTCGCTGCTGCTAGACACGGTGCTATCTCTAAATACTATTTGATTTCAGCCCACTGTAAAATGGTGGTCTCGCACAGCGTGGACTTTACTTGCTACAGTAAAGATCGAGAAATGGTGCACTGTAATGACAGCATGCCTCCTGGCTCATACATTCACGCCGCCTGTAAAACTGGACACAACGCCATTGGAATATTAGACGATCTCACGTGTGGCAGAGAAAGGGATGGATTTTGGGATAATCAAATACCAACTTGTGCTCCGCGTAGGTTTTTAACTTCTTAATATTTTATTTAATTGACTTGCACGGAAAAAATTGCATTTTACAATAAATATTATATACAACAATGAATGTTCGAATGTTTGGAGGCTGGGTGGATTTTCTTCCTGGGGAGTTATTCAGATCTAATTTTGTTGTAACAGACATTTTCGAGAACGGAGTATTGAACTCTAGACAATTGAAGACTTATGACGTTCAATCCTATAGTATCTGATAGCTTCTTAAAATATAAATTTAGACAACATTATTTTTTTGGTATGTGTATTTTAGTACATACACAAATCTGGATTTCTCCCGAGGGGGAGTAGGTATATAATAATATATACCTACTCCCCCTCGGGAGAAATCCAGATTTGTGTATGTACTAAAATACACATACCAAAAAAATAATGTTGTGTAATAAGATCTGGTCAAAATATAAGTATAAATAAATTGCAGAATCATCTGCAGGCGATTACTAGTACTTAATTTAACTCGGAAGAGTCTTAAATACATAAAATAAAGTAATATGCTAATTAAAAATACTTAACTTCAATATCAATACATAGATGGTGCTCCAACACGCTAGTGAATGCTTTCTCATTTAATAAGATATATACAAGAATCAAAATGATACCAATGTCGATATTCGCTAATAAGCGGAATGGGGAATGTTGTTAAAAACGTAAAGTGGCCACTCAACCCAGCCAATGACAGGTCATAAGCCCTGTAAACGCTCGAATATCGATAATCCTGAATTTGAAAAAATTCTACCTCATCTCTGTAGGAATATTGATAAAAAATATATAAATTTAGCTTTGTTTATGCTCTTCTGTAAACCTTGCAAAATGCAGATCCGATAGTATACGTAGGGCCGTCGATGTATATTTTTTGGGAGATCCCGTGTAAGTTGGATTTGTTCCAACGTTTCAGCTACTATTGCACATGTTTTTTCTACGAAACTCCTAAAGGTTACCCCGAAGATGGCTCCTGCAATGGTAACCGAAACGTAGGAACGAATCCAACTTACACGAGATCACCCAAAAAAAGATACTCATTGATAGATAAGCTGTTGAGAACATGTAGGTCTGTGTTGTGATTTAATATTTACCACTTCGCGAGTAGTTTTTTTTCGATTCTGCATACTATACGAGTGTGCATGGTTTTGGACATAGACTGGGGAAAATCAGTGACATCTGTCGTTGAAAAGGTTAATAAATATCAACAATTATGTGTTAATTTCGGGTACAAGTTAAAAATATGATTAATAAGTATCGTTGGTAGAACAATTAGATGCTGAAAGATTAGAGGAAAAAATAAATGAGTAAAAATAACCGGGTGACTTTCGTTTCTAGTAAATATCTAGACATTCATCTTTGTTGAGATAAAATTATTTTCAGAATGTGGTTATGAATCATCAGCGTCCATCAGCCATATTATTAATGCTCGAGTCAGCAAGAGGAGCGAGTTCCCTTGGCATGTTGCGGTGTACCAAGCCTTCAGTACAGAAAACATACAGCAAATATGTGGAGGAACCCTTTTGTCTTCCCACGTTGTTATAAGTGGTATGCATTTATTTATTTATTCATATTTTTTGCTTACAAATTATAATAAACAACAAAAATAATGTGACCTCACTGGGGTTTCCCGTGCCGAGGACACTTAACAATTTAGTTTTTTGAAATTACATTTTAGAATAAACAAAGAAGACAAACTTAAAAAACAAACATAATTAACAAATATTCAGTTTTAAAAACAAGGTATTTTTGTACATCTATATTATTTATATTACAAAACACAAAATGAAAATAACAAAAACCTAACATAAGCTATACAGTTGTAGAGCTGTTGATTCAGTATTAGTATGGGCGAATGAGACAATCCATTTTACTTCTACCTAGCTCCACTATCCTTTTTTTTATAGCCCTTTTAAACATTTTCTCATTACTAATTGCTTTAATAGATAGTGGAAGTAGGTTGTAGATTTTAATTGAATAATACTCAAAATCCTTTTGTCCGAAAGTGGTATTAGTTTGTATTTGTTTAAGTTGTCTGTGTGTTGAGGATCTAGGGATTATACTATTTGTATGTGATGTATTGTGGGAGTTATGTCTTTCATTTGAGTAAGAGTAGTTTTTGAATCTATAAGTGAGTGTTGATGTTTTAGCCTATAATTGTTTTGGTGTCATAAGTTGTGATTTATGGAATATTTCTTCAGTAGATGTCTGTATCGGGACTCTGAGTATTTTAACTATGGATTTTTGTGAAACAAATACACTATTTTAAACTGTGTCACTTGCACCAACCCAGCCGATTATACCGTACTTCAAAATTGATTGGTACAATGCAAAATAAATCCTTAAAAGTTCCTGTAAATTAATTATATTTCGAATTGTTTAGAATATATACGTTAATCTCTTAAGTTTATTAGTTATATTAGTATGCATCTGTAGATCCCATAAATGTACCTGTTCAGACTAATTCTTAACCTTACATATACCTACCCACCCGTCATTCCCATTTCCAAGCGCACTCCGTGTAACAATAAATCTACGTGTGAGTACCGGAATAAACATCAGTACTAATCTAACACCAAACAAGTGAAGTGCTCAACAATCATTCCTCAAGCGAAATGTGCTTGCGTCCTTTAAGAATGCCAGCTCCATACAAGATGTGCCAGCGTCTTACGACTGCCAGCTTCACCAACCAGGTGCCGGCACTTATCACGCCTCATCATCAACACATTAGTGGAGTTGCGCAACCTTCCTTCCCCAACAATATAGTCCACTTATTAAATTTTCCTCCTAGGACGAGATATTCTTAACCTCTCGTCCACTCCTCAACAGTACCATCGACAGTAATCTTACTGGAGCGTTTGAGATCGTATCGCATTCTATTACGAGACATGTTCATAAAGTGAGTAAACAAGGTTTTTATATATTTTAGAAAAAGTATATTTGAAAAAAAAATACAGGATATTATCGATAGATTTGTCGATTATTTTTCAACATAATTGTTATCCCGTTTAATGCATGTGGTAAGCCTTGGCTCAAGCTTATTTATGTCCTCCTCACAAAACTCTCCCGCCGGCTCCTTCTCCAACTTTAGAACCACTTTCTGCACCTGCTCGTCGGTTGAAAATTTGATTTCACCTATATGTGCCTTAAGGAAGGTGCGAAAATGATAATCTAAAGACGGGGAGTGGTTGAAAACATCCCAACAAAACGAGTCTAAAAGCGCCTTTAAGGCTGTGTGAGGACGGGCGTTGTCGTGCAACAAGCACCCTCTTTTCGTCAGCATTCCCCTCCTTTTGCTTTGAATGCTTTTTTGAGTTTTTTTAGGGTCTCACAATATCGTTGTGCATTGATGGCTTCCCTATGTATGGAATATGGAAGTCTAGGCTTTTTAACATGGGCAGAATGGTGAATGTTACACAGTGTATAAAGTGGCCACTTGAACCAGCCAATGACAGATCATAAGCTCCGTAAATGCCTAGACTTCCATATTCCCTTCTCAATAATGTTTTCCCTCTGTTGCAATCAATTTAAAAAAAAAAACAATTTTATATTTAAAAAAAAAAAAATAAAGATTAAAAGTACTTATTCAAATAAAGATCTTAAATACGTAAATAAAACAAGAAAGAAAAAAAAACAGTAAAAAGAAAATAAATTTAATGTGAGACAAAAATACTTTGTGAGTTTTATAAATGAATGTTTTACGTAATTAATAAATTAGTATAGAAACGTTTTGTCTACTAACCACTTTCGTAATAAAAACATTATTTTATTTTTATTGCGAAATGTTTTCAAGTCAAGCGGTAACATATTAAATATTTTTGGAACAAAGTAATCCAATTTAATATAAGTATTATAATATAATGCCTTTGTATTTTTCAGCGGCGCACTGTTTTTATAATGTTCAAAGGAATATTCCGATAGAGGCAAAATACTATAGAATAAGCGCTGGGAAGTTCTATAGAAATTGGAGAGATGAGCGGGAAAATGGTTTATCTTCAATACAAAATTCAAAGGTTTGTTATTGTTTTCCTGATTTAGACAATATTCTTCTGTAATATTTCCACCTGTAAGCCTTTTAATCTCTTCCTTGGGTTTGATCATGAAATGTTTTAGCAATTTATTTTTTTAATCAAATACCTCAATAATTTAGAAGCAAATTTCGCAAGCAAATTAAGAAAATATTTTGCCCTGTAAATGCCTGGACTTCTATATTACCTTCTCTTAAATGTTCTTCATCTCTGTTGTAATATGTCAATTTTATTATAATATTATTATCTTGATATATTTAACACTCCATACAATATGTACAGAAGAGAATGAATAGGCTTGATTCATGCTCTTCATTCGTAATTCGTTTAATCATTAAATCAAATGCAATTTTCCACTCTCACTTTCCTTCAATCATCCTTTACCACTCCTTATCAATTTCCTTCTTTTCCTTTCCACTATCTCCTTGTTTTGTCCATATTTATCTTATTTTAACATATAGTATATTTATTATTTATATAGTTTAAACTTCAAGCCGTCGTCGCTTTATTACAGTGTTATTTAGTGAATACATATAATTGGATGGCAGGCCCTACTATGTATACATTTAATATATATATATTTTTTTAAATATTCATTTAACCTGTACATCTGTTTATATTCGAAATAAATCAAATAAAATTAAACGCAATACGATTCTAGTTTACAAAACGTAAAGATATGCATCGCATTTTTAGACAGGAGCCACCTGTGGTTCTTACTGATTTTTCCAACGGTATTTTTTCAGGTGAAGAATTTATATCTCCATGGCAAGTATCGCGGAAACGACCATAACCAGCAAAGCGATGTGGCCCTGCTTGAGATCGAAGACCCGTTTACTTTGAACAACGCTGTACATCCAATATGCTTTGACCTATCTGATGAGCGGCTAAATTCTTTGCAACTCTCAGCGAAGAGCCTCGGGAAGGTAAAATAAGTTTTGTCTTGGTTTGCGTAAATTACCAGCCCGTGGTTTACTTCAGTTGACACATTCTTCTTCCTCTTCCTCTTTTCCACATCCGCTCGTAAGTGGAGCATGTGGACATCACCACATTGCCTCAGGAGATCCTATCGCCAGCCAGCACTCTCTCCTCGTCCCACGTCAATCCAGCGGCCCTTAGATCCGCCGAATAAAGTCGAAAAATCGACATTGACTCTCAATTCAGGACGGCGTGAGCCCGCATACATTACGAGTTGATATTAACCTTCCCCTCACTAAGCATCCAAAAATTACAAATGTTCCGTATGGGGGACCAAACGACCCAGAGACAGGTCATAAGCCCTGTAGATGCCTAGACTTCTATATTACCTTTTCTTGAATGTTCTTCATCTCTGTTGTGTTAATATAAACAGAACAAAGATGTTAATATAAACAGCTCCCCAGGGAGTTGAATCCAGTCCTTGTCTACAAAAATTTGGACAAACACAAAATATTGTTAATCAGAAATTCATTATTATTAATCAGAAAGTGCATGTATGCAAAAACCCAACTAATTAAAAATAGCATACAGCTCTTTTTTAATGGGTAGATTAAACTTGCACACACAGACTTAATAAAAGAACATGTTAATATATAAATGTGGTATCAAGTAATGAGTTTAGAAGGAGAAAGGAAAAAAACCCAAGAAAGAGAACGAATAACAAATAATTGTTTTAAAAAAGGGAGGTTAGGATCCGAAGAATTTATATTTTATTTATTTATTTAGTATACGGCACAAGTGCCTTTAACAATATTAAATATAACAATACAATGAGTTAGTTAGATATACAAAAATTAAAAAATAATATTAAACATGGGTATAAAAAGAAAAAAATATATATACTCTATACTCGTACATGTCTTTATGTCAGCATACAAAAAATATAAAATAAATTAGCATAAGTAGCTTTTGCAAATAATTCGTCAATCGTTACTACAGCACATCATAAAATATTTATACAGAGATGATTTGAATTCACAGAGACTCGAGTTAAAAATGTCAATATGAGAGGTACATTCGTTTCCTAGTCTGTGTATACGCGGTATTGGTGAGTGACAAATATAGTTGGTTTGAGAAGGGTGACAATAATTTAGAGTATTTTGTCTAGTTCTACGTGTTGGTATAGAAATACTTAATAAATCCAGAAGTTCGCAACAATCGAATTTCGAATTAATGATTTTAAATGAAAATATAAGGCCAGTTTTTGTCCTGCGATCCTCCAGAGTAGGTAAATTAAAAAAAATAACAAAGACAGATAGTTGAATTGTTCTATAGGAATATGCAGTTTGAAATTTACGAATCTTAAAAATTTTTGTTGGCCTCTTTTAACATTATTTATTATTAGAAATATATGTATCGTAATGTTTCAGGCGTTTCTTAAAAGTGGCCATGGAATGTGCATTTTTTGCATGTAGCTCCGCGGTAGTTTATTTCAAAGTCTGGCATTTTGAACAGAAAAGGAATTTTCTGAAAAATGATGCGCCATGTCGAGGGATGGAAAGCGTTCTCTCCCGAGAAAGGTGAAGCGATAGGCCTTTTAGGATTGAATTTATTTAGATTTTCTAGTTTTGAAACATCTTCCGTTTTGACCAAGACAATGTGAAGTACTGTATCTACTGTTTGATGCTATTACTTATTATTGTACCAGGTGGCTGGGTGGGGACTAACAGAACAAGGAGTGTCTTCGTCGGAGCTCAGGACACTGAATCTTCCCGTTATTGATCTGGACGATTGTAGGGTGGAGATGGAGAAATATCACTTCACTGTTTTTCTTACTTTAGACAAGTTTTGTGCTGGTTATCTTAACGGTAAGTTTAAAATAAAAACATTGTTATGAATAGCTGTTGGTGATGTAAAAGCCAATACGCTTGGTTGAGCCGATAATTTGTTTCGATGAATTTTAGTCGGAGAGAATCATATTTATGTAGATACTGGCTAATTTTGGCTTTGTGAGGTTGCTACGCCTGACGGGACATTTTTAGTTTGGCCACACTGTTTGGCCTGCGCGCTCTTTTCTTCGCTTTTTTGACTGTTAAAATAGGCAAGCGTGGTCAAGGCTCTCAAGAGGCATCAGCAGTATATGGCCAAGCCAACTTGATGACAGTTGTCACCGGAGTTAGCTGCGTCCGTTCTCTTATTACTTAATTCTTCATAAAGTCAATCCACCGCACTCCCAAGATTTTTCTAAGACATCTATTCTCAAAACTCAGTATTTTGCTGTTTTGGGCCCTAGTAAGGTGCCACGATTCGCATCCGTAGAGGAAAATAGGTATTATGCAGGCGTTATATAGGTGGCATTTGGTTTTCATTGAGTAAATATCCGATCTCCAGACAGCCTTCATACTGGTGAATGTGGCGCTTGCAACTCTTAACCGCACTCCCAGTTTTTTTTGAAAGCTGCCATTTTCTGTGACATATGCTCCCAGGTATTTGAAACTCTCGACGCTTTCGATGATTTGGTTTGATTCATGGGATTTTGAGCACCAAAACACGAAGTATTACACAGTACATGGGTTTATGCAATATTGATTTTTAAACCCATGCATGCGGAATACCTATTTAGCTTATCTACAGTAACCTGAAGACCCCCGACTGAATCGTCAATTATAACCGCATCATCGGCATACTTTATGTCGCAGAGTTTTTGGGAGGGGGAGATGCATATTCCTTCTAGTGGAATTGACTTTCTAAGAATGAAGTCCATAAGGATTATAAAAAGGAACGGTGCAAGGACGCAACCTTGGCGAACTCCGGCAGTGATCTCAAACCAAAATGTGACGACATCGTTAATTTTGATCCAGCATTCGCTATTTGAGTGAAGGGCTTTGATTAGTTCGACTAGTTTTATAGGCACCCCACATGCTACTAGTATTTTCCAGAGTGTAGGACTATCAAACGCTTTTTCGCAATCTACGAAGCACATAGCCAAGGAACTATTTAGCTCCTTGGTCTCCTGTAGAATACAGCGTATGTTGTGGATATGATCCGCGCATGACCTACCAAGTTGGAAACCTGCCTGGTTCTCCCTCAATACTAGCATAATGGGTCGTGAAACTCTTTGCAGTATTATATATGCAAGCACTTTTCCCTAAGTAGCGTGATGCCACGATAGTTATCACAGCTTAATGGCTTACCCTTCTTGTGCAATGCGATGATCTCCCCATTTACCCAGTCTCTCGGGCACCTCGTTTGTTTCAAAACTACACAAGCTATATAAAGGGAAAATTAACGAATGAATTCTATCCAATTTCATTCAAGAAATCGTTTTTACGATTATATATTTATTTTGTTTGTGTAGAAAAGTTTTTTTGCCTATATATTGTTGTGATATAATATATCTTCTGAAAATTTCATTTATATGTAATTTGCTTTGTATTATATGTTTTATGAATAAATTAAAAAAAATAATATATATATTATTTAAAAAAATTATAATCTTATACAGGCTCTGCAGTTTGCCAGGGGGATAGCGGGGGTGGTCTGGTATTTCCTGTTGTCAAATACGGAACAGAGGTACGCTGGATACTACGTGGGGTAGTAAGCAATGGACCGCTGAATGAAAACGGAACCTCCTGTCAGCCTAACACCTACACTGCCTTCACTGAAATCTTTCAGCTGAAAACTTGGATCTTGGAAAAACTACGCTCCCTAGGAATAAAACACATTGTATCAATTTGATCATACATTATATCGCCGGGTCAATGCCAAAGTCGTGAATAAGCAGTCATGATTAAGAAGAGTTATTTAAAAAATAAAATTATACAACGTTTGACTTTTTTTTAGTCACATTGTTGATTTTAGAGTGAATTATTTGTATTTTTAAGTAGTTTTCTTCTGGGATTTTAATTTTTTTTTTAAATTATTAACATGTTACATCAAACACTTTTGAGAATGTAATATAGAAGTCTGATATCTACAGGGCTCATAACTTGTCATTGGCTGGTTTAAATGACCAATTTACACACTGAGCAACATTCATCATTCTGCCTATATTTGACAACTCCCTAGTGGGTTGAATCTAGTTCTTGCCTACGAACATTTGGATAAACTCAAAACATTGCTGATAAATCCAAGAAGAATAAAAATTAAAAAATGTTTTCAGGGGTTGCCTAGTATGCGGTTGAAATAATTTTATTATTTGAATCTCACCCCCATCAATAGAGGTTTCGGCTCTTTAACTTCACAAACATCAACAAACAAGAATGGAAGGAATATAAAGGGGGGTTTATTTGTTTTTTTTAAAAATTTTATTAATACGCAGTGGCTAAAAGTAGCATCTTGTTTTCATGCGCCTGAAATATTATTTTTTCGGGTAACAGGATCCTTCAGGAACGTTTTCAGGAAAATCACAGACCTGAAAAAAGTATTAATATTACAAATGGTCATTTTTAAATACTTTTTAATTGAAAATATATGTTTCTAGCTTCTCCGAGACTTTCTGGTATTCAATCAATCGATTTTTAGGTCCCGTCAGTCTCGCATAAGGAAGCCTAAAATCTTTTCCACTGAGGGTATTTTTAATTTGAAATAATAAAACAAAAACACAACCCCATAACAGGGTAGGAAAATTCTAAATAATATGTACACACATACTTGCACGCTTACACATACCCTATCACAAATATATGCGCATACACACTTACACACGATCCCTAAATCACACAACATGGAACATTCCATACATAGGATACGAGGATTGATAAATCTCCCCAATTTTTTTTAATGATGAAGTTGTATTTTTTGTAATCTTCAAATGAGGTTTTTCACAGCGGATTTGGAAAATAAAATTTGTATAAATATAAAATGTTAATCCTTGCTTTGTGAAGAATAATTATATGAATTGAAAAATCAATAAATTTGCTAAACTGTATAAAAGAACGCACGAATATAACAAGGAAGACAGAGACGCTGTTCTGTAACCGGTGTTTGTGTGAAAGAGATTCGGTTATTGGCAGTGAGCGGGAGTGCACGCTACTTAAAAGACTGGTGTATTTTCGATTTTCAATTTATTTTGCTATAACATTCCTTAACTGTATTATTATTTTTATAAATTATGGAAAACGAATTTTTAAACATTTAAATATATATTTTTTTCAAATGTCTGATTTTCAGAATATTCCGTCCTTTGCTTGTGGTTACACGATGTTACAGCACCGTAGGTTACATTCGACCCTTCGGGGCTCAGTTAATCTACCCCCTGGGCCTGAGCTTATCGGCCCATCAGGCCTCAATCGCCAGGCCCTGCGGTCCTCATTTGACTTTTCATACTAGCATCGAGATAACATAATGCATTTTTTTAAAAGTAATTTGTTTTATTTTAAATTTACATCATGTGTACCGATGTAATAGCTATATTTAATTTTAAATAATTGTGTACTATAAAAAGCGGTAAGCTGTTAAAAAAAAAAAAAAACATTCTTGGTACTCATGGATTTTGAGTTTTCGAGAATTTATTTATTTATTAACGGACATTGTCCATGTATACAATGTATAGGGTTTAAATATTACAATAGAAGAATAGTTTAAAACGTTTAAAAAAAGAAAAGAAGCATTGACAAACATAAGGGACATCGAGACAATATCTGGAATATTTATTTAGTGCTCGTTTAAATCGCTGTAAACTTAAACCAAAAAAGTCCAGATCTTGTCTTGAGTTGACAATACGACAAAGACGGGTCATTGGAGAATTAAAGCCATAGTTTGTTCTATGCTGATCAAAGAACAGTACTTCATTGTTTCTCAATCTACGAGTCGGAATATTGAACTTTACTTGTCCCAGTAATGATGGAACATCGATTATTCCATTTAGTATGCCGAACATATATATGGAGTCAATATTAATTTTACGTTTTTGTAGACTAGAAATATTTAACATTGATTATTTCAGCATAAGAATAATTACCTCTCTCTAGTCCGAGCATCCACGCTATTTTTCGAAGCAAGCGATGTTGGACTGATTTATGCGATTGAAATAGAATGGAGACCAGACCACGGAGGTATATTCCAGAAGAGGGCGAACGGTTGAGCAATAAAGAGTTTTGATTATCAACTATGATAAGATAAATTCTCCCGAGCGATTACGAAAATTCACTACCGACCCAATCTTCAAGTTTTAAGGTAGATTCATCCGTATGCGCCGAGGGCTCAAGTACCCCGCGGTACACAAACTCTTTAACTCTTAAAAGACTGTGGTCAATAATCCCTTTGCGCGCGGTGATGTAACATCGTGTTACCACTAGTAAAAGACGGAATATTCTAAAATTCAGACATTTGAAAAAAAAATAAGGAGACATACTGTTTAGTAAATTCTTTTCCATAATTTATACGAATAAACAAAAATTTAGCCCCGCTATAGCAAAATAAATTGATAATCACAAATACGCCGCTCATGTTACGCGCGTGCGTCCCCCATCACTGTCATCAACCGACTGAAGACTGAATCTGTTTTAGACAACACCCGCCGCAGAACAGCGTCTGTGTCTTCCTTGTTAAGACTTATACCTTCGTGCTCTCTCTTGTATAAGGTATCTGTATAGATGTGTTGCTGAATTAACGGACATTCATTCTTCGCGTAGCGAGGATAAATATTTTTTGTATTAATATTTAGCATAGTTATACAAATTTTACTTTCCAAACCATTTGAAGATTACAAAAAAACCAAATCATCATAAAAAAAGAGAGATTTATCAAGTCTTGTGTCCTACATATGTTGACATCACAGCCACACAAGAGTTTAAAAAAAAAAATAAATCCACTAATAAATTTTTGCTTTAATTAAGATATATTAAAAACATATCGTTCTGAAGTGGCTACGAAAGAGAAAAAGCCAATTTTGAAGTCAAAGTAAATTCTGACATAATTGTCAGTTTTGAAACCGAACGGCTAGATGCTGAGATAATGTGGCTAGATGCCACCATATAAACATAAAGTAGCATCTGATAAACAGAATTGAAAGTTTGAAATCAATTTTTGTATTTAGTTCAAATTAAATTATTATTTTTGTGTTTCGGATTACATAAATTGAGAGGATGTGCGGGGACAGGGATATTTAATAAACATGTATAAGAACATTGTTTTTCTGTCATTGTCTTCCAATCGGCGTCCTCCGTGGCGTAGTAGTCAAGACGCTTGACTCACGCATGGAAGGTTCCGGGTTCGATTCCCGGTGAGAACACAAAAATTAAAATGTTATTTTTTTCAAGCCTGGGTGCTCTGTGATGTAATTCACCAATGTAATTAGGCCTCCTGGCCTGTTGTGGTGCAAAAAAAATAAAAATAAAAATGTCTTCCCGATACTGTGCGAAAAAGACAACAGCATATCAGACCTTTTATGACTATCTTTTAGTTCTCTATTTTATAGAACCGATTTTGTTTTGTTTTTAGACAAGAGTATCTGAGTAAAATTTTCTGCATAGGTACGTGTTGCGTTTTTCATTTTTTACTCATTTAAAAACGAAGAAAAGTACAGCGCCGTTTTTGTAAACGACCACTTCAAAGGCGTTGTATATTTTGATTAAAAAAATAATTAAATCAACGCTATCAATTAAATATTTGATAATTTTTTTACTTACATTTACTTTAGGGTTAAACCAAAGCCCTGGGGGACAGTCAAACATGTGTATGTGAAAGCCTTCGCATTGGAAGTATGTTGCGCAATCTTGCCTATTTGACATGTAGTAGGCTTGGCCATCATCAGATGGTAAGTAGCACCTCGGAGGGTTACCGAAGGATAACCCAACCAGAGCCAGAAGCAGGATAGCTTAAATTAAACGATGGTAAAATTATTAATGCTGATGATGAGGAATGAGGATGTGTGGAGGGAATGTAGTTCGATGAATAAATGCAATGTTTTTCTCATAGATGCCTCTTCAAATAATGAGCGAAACAGACAACTACCGGAACATTCACGGAGACTGGACCGCTGTGCACGTGCAAACCACGAGCCTGCTACGTGGTATCGCGTGATTGGCAATTGGTTAAATGTAACAACAGTAATCTACACGGCATAATAAAATACAATACGGGAATCGATATTTATGTATTTAATGCTTGGCAAACGCAATACCCAGTACACCATGAGACCGACTAATCTCCAGTCGATTTCCTTTTGCAGAAATTTTACCTGAGAGTACTCGCTAAATCTAAATAATGATTTTGATAAAATTATTATTAAAATCTCTTTTGTTAAGTTTTACTTTATTATTTGAATTGAGTTATGGTCCCGTAGTAAGTGTTGCGGGTTCGCGGATCAGAAGTTTGAACCCCATTCTACTCCAACTTGTATCATTTTCAAAAGTCAGTTATTTACAACTTGTTAAAAAAAGCCACCAAAATTAAATTTTTTGATTAAATTGTAAGAACGCTTATTTAAATAATATGTTAACCGAGGAGTTTAAATTTATATTTTTATTTAAGTCATAAACTATGCAGTTTAATAAAAAAATAACGAAAAATATTATCAAATTTAAATAGGTGCCCGTATCTTAACGGCCGTGGTGGACGGTGATGCGGTGGACAGCCGGCGTTAACGGTGACTAGAGAGCGATTTCCTAGGAAAATAAATGTTATCAACACAGACGCCAAACGCAATACCCAGTACACCATGAGACCGATTAATCTCCAGTCGATTTCCTTTTGCAAAATTTTTAACCAAGACTACTCGCTAAATTAAAATAATGATTTTGATAAATTTATTATTAAAATCTCTTTTGTTAAGTTTAACTATATTATTCTTGTAATAATGAACAGACTTTACACGTCGGATTTAGCCTAAATCTAGGGTTTCCTAGGACAGAGGTGCCCGTATCTTAACGGTCGTAGAGGACGGTGATGCGGTGTACAGCCGATACGGTTTTGAATTACGCTATTATTCAAGTATAGTTTATTTTGGCATCAATAAGAAGAAGAACTATTAATGATCTCATTGTGCTGTATAAAATTGTAAACTCTCTTTTTAACGTACCAAAAACACTTGAATTGATTAATTTTAGAGTACCTGCTGTCAACACTAGGAGTATTTTATTGTTTCATTGCTCCAGAACTTCTTCCAACCAACAAAACAATTCATTGATACCGAGACTGCATAGTGCGTAGGTTAGGTAACACTTATGGAACGGCTGCAAACATTATGTCCAATTCTTTACCATCTTATAAGTCTACAATATCAAGTTTATTTATAGCTGCTCATTAAACTATTATTGACAATTCAATTCCATAAATTAAAAAAATACTTACTTGTTTATTTTTATTACCTTATACTTGTTTTTTATTTTTTACTATTATATTTATTTATTAATTTACACGCCCTACGGGCTTTTACATATTTTAGAAATTACATTCAAGTGCAGCAGTGAAACATGAGTATGTAAATTTAGTTAAAATTAAAGATAACATAAGAAAAGCTAAAAGATACAATAATAAGTAAAAATCAGGAAATGTACCAACATAGGTATATGGTACATCGAAAATATTTAATAAATTTACATATACATACATATAAGTTTATACATTATTATAGAGATACATGAGAAAAAAATAGTAAATAAAGAACAATATTATCAAATTGCATTGTAGTATTGGCAAATACGTATTTCATATAAACATATTTTTATTCCTTATTTTTTCGCTATAATATATGCTTGCTTGTTTATTAATTTAACTTAAAAATGTCTTTCTTGCTTACCGTAACACTTTATTTACCGTGTTTGCCTTACAGAATTGATTTCGTAAGGTTATATCTTTGCATTTTTTGTTTATATGCTCACTGTTTTTTCTTGCATACCTTTGTTATTATTGTTTTTTTATTATATCCTTTCAAACTAATTTCACATATTGTTTCTGTATATTCCGTATTATTTAGTATGTAAGCATGTATTTTATTTTTTTGTAAATGCCTTTTGGGCGTTAATGAACAAAATTAATAAATAAATAACTAATTTCCCGTTTTTGGTGGACATTTTTATAGTTGCTTCTAATACCTTCATCCATCAAATCTTGTATCTTACGTACACTAGTTTTACTCCACAGACAGACAAGATAAAATAATATACAGCTAACATTTTTTTACCTTTAATCATAACGTAACTGTATAGTGGAAAATATTTAATGAACACTAACTTCTTAATGCCTGCTGTAGCACAGATTTAATAAATATATAAATTATCAGATTTAATGAATATATAAATTATCACTTTATGATAATAATAATATCTTTATATCTTTAGTGCTAGGTATATCAGTGCGAATAATCAATTCGTTTATCGCATTTAAAAATAATCTAGTAGATATTACTGATTTTGACAAGTCGTTCAAAATATTTTATTTATTTATTTCAATTGTCCCGTAAAGTCAACACGACAAGTTAATTTTTTTATAATTCATAGCCCAAAAAAAAATATGTTCAAAACTCGTTTATTTATCGTAGCTGCTCCAAATTTAATTTACTTTGTCCCCATTTAGATATTTTTAATACTAAATTTTGTGACTTCAAAAAAACACTTTTTGTAACCATTGTTTTATACAATATACATTAACGACATAATACACAGTGACATAATGGGAAAAAAAACTATCTATGCGGACGACTTAGGAATTTTATATGAAAACAAAAATGACATTGAAACGACTAAAACCATCAACAATGACGTGCAAAAATTTACTATTAGAAAGGACAAACAAAAACTTCTTAACACTAAATGCCAAGAAATGCAATATAATACATTTCGAAACACAAAAGAAGAACCATAACATGAACATAAAAATAAACAACGAAACTCTTAAGGAACTAGAACATGTGACTTACCTAGGACTCACAATGGACAGACAATTGAAATGGACAAAACACATAGACGGACTTACTAAAGTAATGCCATCACTACATAGCCTCTTCTACAAAATTAAAGATTATATACCAAGAAAGGAAAAAATTATGATGTACGAAGCCTATGTCAAAAGTAAATTGAGTTACATGATCGCCTTCTGGGGAACTGGCAACAAGACAGACAACAAGAATACAAAGACAACAAAATAAAATTCTTAAACTAACCTACAACCTACCCTACCTGGCCTCTAGGACTGAACTGTACAAAAAAACACACCAGTTTGACATAAACTACATGACTAAAATTGAGACCTTAAAAATTGTGCACAAAATAACACTGGGAAACATACAAGACGACGACATAATATTAGTTAAAAATTCTGACATACACAAATATAACACCAGACAACAACAACACTATCATATTGAAAAAGCAAAGACAAACACAGGACAGTCAAAAATACTACATAATGGACTTAAACACTACAACGACCTACCTTACTACTTAAAAAAATTTACTGGAGACAAATTTAAAATCAATCTGAAAAAGCACATGATGACTGAACTTAATAGACTAGACGAGACTTAAAATGACTAGACAATATTAAATTTCGAATGTAACCCTAACGGGTTTTTTAAAATTGTAAATAAATATTTTAAAAAAAACACTGTAAAATGAAACATTTGTCAGTGTGTAATAAGTTTATGTTCCTTTAATTATGTTTATTTTATTATGATATCAAAATTTTGAATTGGTCAACTATAATCTAAAAATCCATCTCCTCCCCTCCTCCACTCTATTTCCTCATCCCTTAACCTTTTTATGAGCTCTTTTTTTTCTCATGTCTTTTATAATATTTTTCTCTTTACTGTGTAACATGTTCTCTCATATTTGTGAACAACTTTAACTGGATGTATGTACTATTTTTCAATGTTTGAGTACGTCTAAATTTTTGCAGACTGGCTGGATTTCCTCCCTAGGGAGTTATTCAAATTTAAAATTATTTATGTGATGTGATGAAATAAAATGTTTATATTAATTAGGAGAACATTATGAACTAACTAAATAATAAATTGACAATGCATTTTCTGTGCAAGCAAATCTATATACGACGAAAATGAACGGCAACGTGAGACGAGGGAGGCGTGGCATGATCAGATAAACCAAAATCTTCTAGTCTAGGCATTTACAGGGCTTCGGACATAATCAAACATTGTTGAATTACTACCTGGTAAAAGAAGAAGTATAAAAATTGGAAAATTGTTTTCAGGCGTTGCCTAGTAGGTGATTTGGTTCAGCCGGATGAATCTCACCCCTGTGATAAAGGTTTTAGCTCTTTTTCTTCAAAAAAGTCAACGGATGGAAGAGTTGAGGGAATGTGGATGTTGAAACATGGGCAGAATGGTGAATGTTACACAGTGTGTAAAGTGGCCACTTAAACCAGCCAATGACAGGTCATAAACACTGTAGATGCCTAGACTTTCATATTCCCTTCTCAATTTTTTTCCCCTCTCTGTTAAAATAAATATACTATTTTTTATATTATGTATTCTTATAAAACAACTGTTGTTTTTACATAATAAATAAAAAATAAAATAAAACATACATAAAATTTATTTATTAATAACATTGTCCAAACATTTGTTAGGGACAGGGACACAGTTTATAGTGACACATAAAAGTTATAAAAATACCCTGAAGAAGGTAACAGTTGGTTACCGAAACTAGTTGGTAAAAATAAAGTGAGTGTATCAAAAAACAAAGTACAAGTTTTATTTCTCCAAATTTAACTTTAATTTTATATTTATATTGCGTAGAATCACTTTAGTAAACCGCCTCTGAGTTGTTAAACGCAAATTCTGCTATATAAGTTATCCATTATACTAATAAAAGTAAAATGTGCCCCTGTAATAAAATAGGGGAGATTTTCTGATAGCCAGACACGTTAATTAAAAATGGTGGTTTTGTTCTGAATCGCCCTCTAATCTCTTTTCACGGATTAAGGGATGGTCGTATTGAGTGGGACTCGAACCCAGAACAATCGGACTAAGCACTGTGTGGCTTTATCCTTTCATCTACCGGTTTTATTTGGAATTCCATTTAGGGTTTACTCTCGTGCGAAGTCCTACATGTGTGGGAATACCATATTTGCTGGTCTCGTTGGGACGTTCTGGGATCGGGCGATGAATTTTATATTTTATTTACGTTTAGTTTTTTACAGTTGACACACTTACTTCTAAGATTATTATTCTTATGGATAACTTACATAGCGCCATTTTTGTAACATAAAACCTCAAGAGCGCTTTACAAAGTGATTATTTAATTAATAGAATAAATAAACCAACTTTGTTTTTAACCACTAATTTTTATTTTCCACCGACCGGTTTCAAAGCAAACAAGCTTCTTCGTCAAGGTTTACGTAACTAATGAATTGATTCCTTTTTCTATTTCTATCATGTTCACTAAATACTACACGTGGACCCAATAAATCAAGTGGTTTTTTTCCTTACACGGATGGTAATTTGATATCATGATTGAAAATAATCATAACTTCAATAAAGACACTGGATTAAAAGTACTTCATGTTGAAAATAAAATATTAAAATTAGACAACTTAGAATTCTTAGAAATTAAAAAAGCGATTCATAATAAGAAAACAATAATTAATAACCAAAAAAACAATATTTCTTTTAGTCCTTTCCTGTCTTACTTTGAAAATAATGATATCAAATTACCACCCGTGTAAGGAAAAAACCACTTGATTTATTGGGTCCACGTGCAGTATTTAGTGAACATGATAGAAATAAAAAAAGGAATCAATTCATTAGTTACGTAAACCTTGACGAAGAAGCTTGTTTGCTTTGAAACCGGTCGGTGAAAATGAAAAATTAGTGGTTAAAAACAAAGTTGTTTTATTTATTTTATTATTATGAATAACCACAAAGTTAGTGCTTCAAATATAAACTTTATATTTTAGATTATTTATTTATTTACATACGGCATTTCTCCCATTTACATATATGTGGTATAAAGAGTGCTTAGAAATAAAAATATAAAAAAATCGAGTGTGATATATTAATATACTCGTACTATACACATTATAAATTACTTTAAATATATACATATTTTAAAGAAATTAAACAATTTAAAAAAAAAATATCAATCAAATTATAACTATTCCAGCCCAATTTTCTGAAGTTGATTTGCTCTTTTTGATAAAAATAGGTTGGTCACTTTATTTTTTAAGTTAGGCAGAGATAATCTAAATATATCTGGCTACGCCACATGTGCACACATTTATATATATTATATATCTAGCACATTTGCTGGGATGGGGCGTTCGGATTTGTTTGCTACCTACGAGACTCTGGTTAAGATGTTGCATTTTTCCTACCGTGGGTACCTATATTGTTCCGGCGCCAGAACAACTATTGAAACGACCGTGTGCACATGTGATTCTCATATTGTCATCGCGATTGCAAAAAATATATTTTTGCCATCAATAATATTACGTATTAATTCTACGATGTGTATAATCGTCAAGTGCTCCTCCTTCCTGACAGCAAGGTTGGATCGGATCCTGACTGCCGCGCCAGAAGTACCAGCAGTAGAGGTGCCAGAACCCAGAATAAGGTAGGAATTGCAATCTTTGTATTTAGGGTTCTGTGGTAAGGTGAAGCGAGGATAACGCATCCATCGAATCAGCCCCACGAGCGTGCTACTTATAACGGGCAAGTGGCGCGACCAATGGCGACGGTTTTTCTTGACATTTGGTTTGCCAACTGCCATTTTCACATCATTTTTTGGACCTCAGAGCCGGAACCATTGCACTTATAAATGTGTGTTATCCTTGATGAAACAACCTTTTTGCAAGAATTACTCAAATTGTGCATTTTATTATTTCTAAGTTATTGAAATTCTTATACTTGTACGTTTGTACCTACCTACACATATTTACTTATTTTTAAGATATTGAAATAAAAATCCGCAAGTACCTACCTACATATATTTAGATATTTCTATGACACCAAAATGTAAATGCGTAAATATATACCAACATTTATTTAGTTATATCTAAAGATACTGAAATAAAAATCCATAAATACATACCTACAAATTTAGTTATTTCTAAGGTATTGAAATTCTAACGTGTATGTATGTACTCCTTTCATCTGTAGTTTATTTTTTTTTATTTTCTTATTTTTTATTTAAATCTTAAAGTAGGGCACACATATCATACATATTGTTATGTGTGTTCTAATAATAACATTGCAAATATATTTAATTTATAAATCGTTTATCACATATGTCTTGACCATTATTTTAAATTTTGATATGTTTTTTTCTTCATAAATATTTTTTTCCATTTCGTAATACTTTTTAATTGCTTGAAATAAAATTGAATTTTGTGACCTTGCCTTTTTCCTAAATGGAAGCCTAATTCCTGCCTGTTCTTTTCTCTAGTATTGTGATCGTGTTCATGCTGGTTCCGATCAATTTTTTTCCAAAATTCTGTTTTTTTATTAGAGTTTATAATTTTATGAACAAATATCATTGCATTGTAAAATATTCTTTGTTTATATGCTAATAATTTCATTTCATTTACCATTAACTACGCGAATTGTAACAAAACATGGATGATTAAAAATAATTTTATTTAAATCGAAAATAAATTTAATATTTAAACTTAATACATTATATTAAAATTTTGGTTAATATATTTCTGGCCATTGAGAAATATTTATTTGAATTTATGTAGTAGAGCCGTCAACGTCATTCATAAGAAATATATATGTTACATGGTAAATTAAACTACGTTTGTTTACAATTTCGTCGAACGTTATAAAAATAACTTTTATAATATCTAGGTATCAACTATATAATATATTATATACATGTATAATTTAAGGTCATTAACCCGCCTGTTAATTTTAGTAATGGGAAAAATAATTAGTGTTGTGCTATTTTATTGAATAATTTAATCTCAGTAATTAATTTAATTTCACAGTGATTATTTTATTTATTTAAATAATTCCGTTAAATTCAAAATATTTTAAAGTTATTGATCATCATCATCATGACCAACGAAAAGAAATTCAGGCTTATTAATGGACGGAAGGCGCAATGTTTTCAACGAATCCAAACAATATACGATCTGACGTCACAATTATCTGAAGAGTCAACGATGAACAAATTTTTAGATCAAGCGAGTATGGTTGATCAATTGCGTTCCGAATTCCAAACTTTAGTCGATATGAAAGATAAATCAGTAAGATGTTTACTGGATCCAGGATCCCAGAAACATTACATAACAGCTCAATGCTGTAAATTTTTAGGTTTAACCACAAATCACCATCATATGTTTTTTTAAATTGAATTTTTTAAATCAAATATTTGTGCTACATTAGAAAATATTTTTCCTGAAACTATTAGCCGCTGGAGCCATTTGTTAGGGATTATTTATCAAATATAAAAAAGACTTGTTTTTTATATGCCATACTACCGCTATGGTGATTTTATCAGAATTTTCGTAGCTTACCAATTTAAAAACTCACCGCTCGCCGCTGCTAGGCGGACATGGCAAGTGTGTCGTCGTGAGTCAGGAGTGACAACACCGCTTGCTACTTGGATGCTTGCATTTGCTGTAGGAGCACATCGACAGTACCGTTTAATGAGATTTTGTTCACTGTTTTGAGGACCCTTGGCAGAGGGGAAAAGAATCCGATGTTGGTTTTATAATTTCCCACGACAAAGACAGCATTAGTACGCAAGTTACAGTGAGGTTATATACTTAAAATGCCACGAATATTTGACTACGATCGGTATTTGGCCAATTCGGCTACTTTTTTAATATTCGGTATTCGCCCGAATAGTACTTGGTATTCGAAACTCAGGATTTACAACTAGAGAGCCTTCCGGAATCTGCAAATATAGCAGAAACACATCTTTTTTGTAGGTTTTCGAAACTAAAACTAAAGTCTACAAAATTACTTAAAATCCTAACTTAAAATCTATCAGTAGTTGTAATTTATTTATATTTATTTATATTTGGATAATTTATATAGCGCCGTTTTTTTAAATCACCTCAAGGGCGCTGTACAATAAATAAATATCCCAGCACGTCTTGCAGCTACAGAGCGCATGGACGGTTAGGATTCTTGTTTCTCGTCTCCAGTTATGATATATAGGAGCTAGATTACACGTCTTGCAGCTACAGAGCGCATGGACAATAAGAAATCTAGCCCCTATTTACATTTCTATTTTTTTATTTGACAATGGAGTTTAGAGTTTTAGTAATATTTTAAAAAATAAAATAAAAAACAAATTCATAAAAATAGACGTTAGATAACAACAAGTCTTGCAGCTACTGAGCGCATGGACGGTTGGAATTCTAAACCTCATTTACTAAATTTGGATATTTGATAGTTAATAACGTTTCCTTATTGAAGCTAGATTACTAATCGTCTTGCAGCTACAAAGTGCATGGACGAGTGAAGTTCTGGCAACTTTAAATTATCAATAAATTTACAAAAACAAACATTGAGCATAATAGTAAATTTGTAAAGTGTTCGTGCTAAAAAGTAAACAATTAAAAACTTAACAGATAAAGCACTTCAACACTATGGATAGCATAACAGATAAAAATATCCGAAGGGTTGCTTTCGGCTTTTGACAAAGGAAAATATTTTTTTCAGCATTTGTTGGTAGCAAACGATTGCGATTTTTCTCATAAATAATACCTAGCGAGATCTTATTGTTTCACATGAAACAAACAGTCTATAGTGTTTTGAGTATGTCCAAATGTTTGCAGACAGGCTTGATTTCTTTATATCTAAATTTGCTGCAACAGAGAGCGAAAACTTTTAAAAAAAGATTTCAACATGGTTTTCACACGATAAAGGTTTCAGCTCTTTTACTTCACAAAAGTTTTCAAATCGAAGAGTTCAGGAAATGTGGATGTGTACACGCAATGAGACGGGTCGTAACCTCGTCGCTTCAGTTCGTTTTGGCCAACAGAACACAAATCTGCCTTGAAGTTTTTTCACGAAATAATGACCACAGCTTAAGACAAAACTCGTTAAAAATCTCCTTTATTATTCATAGATGGCACTTATTAAAAAAGGCCATTTTTAGGTTTATTTTCAATGGAATATTTACAAAACTAAAACTAAGATAAGTTATTAACATATTACAATAACGATGAAGAACATTTAAGAGAAGGTAATATAGAAGTCTAGGCACCTAGGGCGTATGACCTGTCAATGGCTGGTTAAAGTGGTCACTTTACTCACTGTGTAACATTCACCATTTTGCCCATATTTGAACATCTTTATTCCTTCAATTCTTTCATATGTTGGTGTTTGTGAAGTAAAAGAGCTAAAACCTTTATTTATGCGGGTGAGATTAATTTAATTGAATTATTTCACCTACATACTAGGCAACGCCTGAAAATCTTATTTTGTCAATTTCCATACTTCTTCATGGACCAGGTGGATTTATCAACATTTTGAGTTTGTCCAAATTTTTGTAGACAAGGACTGGATTCAACTCCCTGGGGAGCTGTTTATATTAACATATTATAACAGAGATAAATCCATAAATAAATCCATTAAAAAATCCATAGATAAATCCAATAAATGTTGATAAATCCACCTGGTCCATGAAGAAGTAAAGAAATTGAAAAAATAAGATTTTCAGGCGTTGTCTAGTATGTAGGTGAAAAAATTCAATTAAATAAATCTCACCCGCATAAATAAAGGTTTCAGCTCTTTTACTTCACAAACATCAACAGATGAAAGAATTGAAGGAATATCGAAGTTCAAATATGGGCAGAATGGTGAATGTTGCATAGTGTGTAATGGTGGCCACTTAAACCAGCCATTGACAGGTCATAAGCCCTGTAGATGCTTAGACTTCTATACTACCTTATCTTAAATGTTCTTTATCTCTATTGTAATATGTTAATATAAACAGCTCCCCAGGGAGTTGAATCCAGTCCTTGTCTACAAAAATTTGGACAAACTCAAAATATTGTGTAAGAAAAGTTATTTTTTGTTTTGTACACTGTTTTGTGAAAAGGACGTAAATTATATTGTTATGGTATTTGTTAAAATCAATATAGTGTAAAGTTTCCGCAAACCATGTAAAATTTCCATTAAAAATAAACGTAAAAACTGCATTTTTTTATTTAGAAATGATAAAAGCGCCATCTATGAATAATTAGTTTCATATTTTCATTTAGAATCACCTCAATTTTGACTAACATTAGTCAAAACGTTTGACCATAAAGTGAATAAATATTTTATGGGTCAAATCTTGCTCAAGTTCTTGAACCATTTTCTTACCTATGTAATACGAGCTTAAAAGTTGCCAAAGTACTACTACGACCGTAGCGCCCCCTTCAGAGGTACAAATAATTTTGTCGATCTGTACGTTTAGAGCCTAGTCACGTGACAAACGTTGACGAACAGGCGGCGCGTTCCAAGTTCAAATTGTTTGACAGTTCAATTTGAATTTGGAAAGTTAGAGCTTTGCAGATGCTTCTCATTCAGGATCAAGCGATCTTAACCTCCCGAGGCTTAATGTCGAAACTTTCAGGAAACTGTAATTTTAATTTTTCAAAAATGTCTCGAAATAATATTTTTTCTTGTTATGTACCGTTACAAAAATAATTAAAAATTTTGGTAGCACTTTCGGTAGTATATAATATATATTTTTTTTAAAAGCTATTCGCTTGATAAATAAGGGTCTATGAAATACTGTAGAGTAAAATATTTTTTTTTTACTTATTAGTACTCATAGAATTAAGAATAGTCAAGAAGGAGCGTAGAATCATATTTGAATACATTGGACTGTGTCTAAAAATCCCCCCCCTATACCCCACTTTCGCTGCGCGCATTCGCGATGACGCCGCGAAATGTTGCATGATGGGAAAAAATATGCGTAGCAGTTTGTTTGTTTGTGTTATTTTTAAATAATTTATTTTTAAAAGTAATGTAAGAAAACACTTCTCCACAATATCCATATTGATTTTGAAAATACAATTAATTATTTTAAATCCATTTCATATGTTTTTATCAGTATTCGTAGTATTTGATATTTCCCTATTGTATTTTTTCAGGAGGGAGTTTTTTTCGAATAATTACAAATTTTATTTTCTCAATCTAATTAATTTTCATGTTTATTATTCCCTTTCCGCACCTAATGGTGCATTGGGCACTGCACTGGTACACCAACCGCAGCGTATCTTGATCATTTTTGTTTCATGAAGGTAAGATTATCAGTCTTAGGCTTCAGGTGCCAGTCCAGAGACTATGAAATATTCGAGTGTAAAATCACCCCGTTAAATAAATATTTTAGATGGCTTCTTTTTATTATTTAAAATTATTGAAAATACGAAAGAAAAATGCTTAAATTTTAATTTAACATTGAACGCGGAGTAAAATTTGGCGCCATCTACTCGTTGAATTTGAAAACATGCGTCCGATTATATTTATTTATTAATTAAATCATAGTCTTTATGTAAAACAAGGTACAAAAGAACAATTAAAAAAAGTAAGACCAATTACAGATTTCCCACTAATTTATTATGAATGCAGAAGGAGAGGGGAAAAATAATTGAATTCTAAAAAAGTAAAAATATAAATTTTAAATAAAAAGTACATAAAAAGGAGAAGACATTGTATCGCTCCAACTCTACTTTCCTCCCTCTCTCTCTGCTTCCATGAACATTTAAATTTCTTTGTAAAAATTCACAACCAACAATAATTTATTAGATGCAGGTAGTAGATGTATATATGAATAAGTATAAATTAAGAGTTGAAATCAAAAGTTAAAACTAAAATCAAAAGTAAAAGCTAAAATTAAAATGAAAAGTTTAAACAAAAATTAAGTTGTTAAAAGTCAAGCAGGAGATAAATTCAAAATGTCTTTAATAGATCTGATAAAACTATGGTATTTACAATGTAATATGTCGATGTCACTAAAACTGTCATTATAGTTAATCTGTATTCATAGTATAGTGCTATTTTTTAAATAATTAGTCATTGATTATATGGCGTCTAAGATGATAGTATGGCAATGCAGATCTTCGTAAGAAATGTTGCCACTATAAAAAATAAATATTATCATTTCATTTTTTTTCATCGATACACTTATATTCCTGAAAACACGTATTGACATGTCGTCTTCGTGATTTTTTTATAATTTTTTTTTTATGTTTAAAAAGGCAACAGAATACAAAACAAGAAACACCACAAACAAAAAAAGTAGTGAGAATAACTCTTTGGTATCTTAGACTCCAACGCTCATCTTGGACCCCTAATTGTTTTACAAAAAAAAATATTTTAATAAAACAATGTAATCCATCCATCGTCTCAACTACCAAACTTTTCAGAGAGTTTAATGTTTTTAAAAAAGGGGGATACTAAAGGAAATTGTTGTTTGCTTCAGGCATAAGGAGAGCCTCTCATCATCAGGCTGTATTTCGGGAAGGTAATATTTTTTCTTCACAGAGATAGATCAGATCTTGTCTTGAGGTAGCAATTATTATTCAATATTTTGTCCTAGCTTTAATTTTCAATTTTTGTATTTTATTTCAATTGTGCCAGCATAAGGATATGTGTTTACCATTTTTGAATGAACTACGTCCGTTAGTAAATTAATAAATAAATAGGGTAATTCAACAAAGATACATAATGCATAGAACACATCCAATGAATTTGAAGATATTCGTCGATAAAATATATATATTTATATTGCTTTTTCAAATTTTAAATATAACTTGATATACCTGTTATTTCTTCTTTTTTCTCTGATGCATTGACATGTTTTTATACTTTTAATTACATATATTGTATATGTATATGAAATCAATATATTGCTGCTCTTACTATGTGTCATTAATTTTGAAGATGTTTTTTAAATTGACATAAATTTATTTTCTTATTCAAAGATTCTTGTCATCGTTTCTTTGAATCCCTTAAAATATGTATGTGTATATTTATGTTTTTCCTTTTTAAAAAAATGTTATTATTTTATTTTACTTTTACATCTAAGCATGTTTTCATTCTTTATTTTAATTCTTAACTTTTAATTACTTTTAAAAATTTCCTTCAATTACCTACTTTAATTTAAATTTTTAAACAACTTCTATTTATGTTTATTTTCCTTCTCTTTTTTGTTCTTTAATTAAATAACCTTACATATAATTACTTTATAATATGGAAACTTCACTGGTCCATTAGAGTTAAGTCTAACTGTGTAAAATTTAAAACTTTGTAATTGTACTGTATGTTTCCTAAATAAAAGAAATAAAATATACATCCATAAAAATATTTTTATATTTAAATAGATTATATTTGGACCCCTGTATTTAGTAGCCTTACGTGTCATGTACAAGGCAAAGGTACTCGGAAATATCGTTTTTGTTTGTCTTGGAAATGGGATGTTCGATCACTGATTTTAGTTTATTATTTTATGAGATTTTTAATGAATACAAGGGGGTGGCTCAAAATTTAAGAAATTAATGTAATATTTACCTTTAAACTGCTGTTTAAATATGTACTTTAAAATCGCAATAAGTTTAAAAAATCATCTAACGTAAAACTGTTTGCTATAGTAAAACAGATATTCATAAAATACCAATGAACGCGTCACGTAGTAATTCGGCTTTCTTCGCAACGAGAATCGGGCGAGTCGAAGTAAGTATCATGTAGGGGTGTACCCACATTTACACAATACGCTCGGCTTAGCTCGTGTTCCCTCGGCTCAACTCGGCACAAGGTACTGGGCGAGTCTAAGTTTGTTGTCGGAGGTGTGTACCCACTTAATAATAAGTTTTATGAAGACTTAGTGTCTTGATGGTGAAAGAATTGAAAGAATATAGATGTTCAAATATGGGCAGAATGGTGAATGTTACACAGTGTGTAAAGTGGCCACTTAAACCAGCCATTGACAGGTCATAAGTCCAGTAGATGCCTAGACTTCTATATTACCTTCTAATAAATGTTCTTCATCTCTGTTGTAATATGTTAATAAATATATTACATTCATTGTGTTAAATAAAAGTGTTTTGACGATAAATTGAAAACATTTTTGGATAGATTCTCTTACTAACTAATTTCTAAGAGTTATTTAATGAAAGTAATAAATGAAAATTACATAGAAAATATTCGCGTAAAATTTAAAACATAAATTTATTATGATTAATTTGTATGAATACTTTGTGATAAAGGAACTTAATTAACTAAATTTCAAACAAGAAATTAAATTTATAGATTATTCCAGTTATTAATATTTACAGGAATGAGGAAGTTCAGTGGTTTAAAAAAAATTTTTTTTTGTTAATAGACTGTTAAACTAAGTCAAAATGATTTTTTAAAATTTTTTATATATCGTATTATCGGCGCTACGATTTTTCAAAGTTTTGTATTTCTGAAATAACTCCGCGTGTAACGTCAGAGGTTCATTTCCGCTTATTCTCATTCAGTTCTTCCCATTGGTCCAGAAGCGACAAGCAGACCGGAAATCTTCCATAGCTCTTAGATTATAGGTTGATTCACATGAACCAGTGACGTCATTTAAAGTAGTGCGTTTTTATCAAAATATTTTTTTTTTTTCTGTACATTTTCAAGAAACTTTGCCGTACAATTTAATGCTCTAATTTTTACCCCGCGTAAGAAAACATTTTTTGTATCCAATTTCCCGTAGGGCTGAAGTTCCTCATTATATTTCTAATTTTTCCTTGATGCTGAGTGTAATTGTTATTTTGTATGCCTTTATTGCCACTATGTTCTATTGCAAACAAGTAAATTCAAAATATGTTTGCCTTATAGCAGACTATTGTTTACTTTTTAGCACGAACACTTTACAAATTTTCTATGATGCTCAATGTTTGTTTTTGTAAATTTATTGATAATTTTAAGTTGCCAGAATTTCACTCGTCCATGCACTTTGTAGCTGCAAGACGTTTAGTAATCTAGCTTCAATAGGTAAACGTTATCAACTATCAAATATCCAAATTTAGTAAATGAGGTCTAGAATTCCAACCGTCCATGTGCTCAGTAGCTGCAAGACTTGTTGTTATCTAACTTTTTTTTTAGAAATTTGTTTTTTATTTCATTTCTTTAAATATCACTAAAACTCTAAACTCCATTGTCAAATAAAAAAAAAATGTTAATAGGGGCTAGATTTCTTATTGTCCATGCGCTCTGTGGCTGCAAGACGTATAATCAAGCTCTTATATATCATAACTGGAGACGAGAAACAAGAATCATAACCGTCAATGCGCTCTGTAGCTGCAAGACGTGCTGGGATATTTATTTATTGTACAGCGCCCTTGAGGTGATTTTCACAAAAAACGGCGCTGCATAAATTATCCAAATATAAATAAATAAATATTGTCTTAGTTGGGCCACAAACATAGCCGAAAACGATAATGGTAGGGCTTCAAGGTCTTAAAAACGTAAATAAGTTGTTGTTATGAATTAAATATTACAACCAGAATTATCTTATTAAAAAAAAAAAGAGAATAAAATTCCATGAAAAAAGGTTTCAACTAAAATATTTCAATAAATTATATTTTTTTTAAATATTACCGAAGGCATAATTTTACGTAGAAATAAAAGAAAATGTCACAAAAATGTATGTGATTTAAAATGGTTGTATTTCTTTTCAAAATCAAAAATTTAAAATTTGGCTTCAGCTACTTTCATGTTTGGCTTATTATCGTTAAATTATTCTAACAAAATTTTGTTTTGTCTTTATTGAGATCCCAGATACCTAAGTTTAGTCTAAATTTGAAATGGCGTAATCTGCCGGTCTAAAAGTTATTATATTTTAGTTATATAAAACTTTTGAGTATACTTTTTGTATACTTATGAAAATATTGTTTTTATCTAATTTATGTTTTTTAATTTTTTTATTACTGCGCGATTTAAAAATCATTCTTTTTAAAATGATAAAATCGTATGATTTCCTAATTTTGCGTTCGTTTTACAAGATTACAGCCTCATCATCATCATCATCATCAGCCGTCTCTTGTCCAATGTTGAACATAGGCCTCCCCCTTTAGTCTCCATATTTCCCTATCCTGAGCCAACCGCATCCAACCACTTCCTGCAACTCGTCTTATGTCATCAGACCACCTTGTCTGAGGCCTGCCGACACTTCTTCTACCCGTTCTGGGTCGCCATTCCAGGACTTTTTTGGTCCATCTAGAGTCTGTGATTCTGGCTATATGACCAGCCCAGCTCCATTTTTGGTTGGCAGCCCTATGGACCACATCGGCGATCTTTGTTCTCGCTCTTATCCATGTATTGGTTTTTCTGTCTCTCAACGAAATACCCAGCATTCTCCTTTCCATGGCTCTCTGTGTCACTGATAATTTGTGTAAATTTTTTTTCGTGAACACAAAAGTTTCACAGCCATATGTCAGTACAGGGAGAACACAAGCATCAAAAAGTTTCTTCTTTAAGTAATGTGAATACTTCGGAGATTTCAGGATATATGAGAGCTTACCAAAGGCGGCCCATGCTAAACCTCGCCTTCTTTCTATTTCTACCTCTTGATTATCTTTGCCGAGCTTTATTTCATGTCCTAAGTATATATAACTATCAATCTTTTCAATTATTTCTCCATTTACTAAGATGTTACATGATTGGTTTGCATCACTCATAACTTTAGTTTTTGAAGCATTCATTTTCAAGCCTATTTTCAGGGATGCTGTATTAACTTCGTTTATCATGTTTTCGAGTTCTTTCTC